>NC_077231.1:91720461-91942369 GCF_027887165.1 Monodelphis domestica
TATCAGAGGAATTAGAGGAGAGCAGGCATTGTCTTTTTGCCTCCGGTTGCATACCCAGTGGCTGGTACATAGTGGACCCTCAATAACTGCTTTCTGACAGCCAGACTGACTTCGTCTTGGCTTAGCAGGAGCTGATTGCCTGGCGTATGGCCGAGTGCCTCCCTCCCCTCGGGCAGGGCAGATGCGTGCCCCTCACTCACCAGGTCGGGCCGGTAGTACCTGTGAACCACCTCTGCCCCCAGGAGCATGGCCCCCAAGCTGGCAGCGACCATTTTCAGGTACGTGGGCAGCGACACGCCCGCGGGCATGGCGAGGTGGGGACCGGGGCTGGGACCTGCAAAAAAGAATAGCCTGGGAGGAAAGTGCCACCAGGCGCCTGCAAACGGGTTCCACGCCGTGCGCCCACTTCGGGCCAATCGATCAATCGGTCGATCAACTAGTATCAGACGCCAGGCCTGGTGTGGATCACCTTGGCGCGAACTACAGGCAAGAGGCGCCCCCGGGCGGCGGGGAAGTTCAAGGTCAGCTAAGGGGTCCAGGCTACCTGCAACAAGATCTGTTTTAAACCAGGCCCACATAGGCGGAACCCCGAGACCAGCAGCGGGCCAGGTTGGGGCTGAGGTCGGGTCGCTGCGCGCGCACCCTAAAGAGGCAGGCCAGGGAGGAGGAACGTGGACTGCGCGCGCACCCAGCCAGCCTGCGAGTGCGGTTTCCATGGACTCAGCCCGGACTGGAGGGCCTGAGGCTGCGCACGCACCAACTAGATGTCAGCCCCCTTACTCCAACCCCCCTCCCACCAAAAGCGGCATACCAAACGTGCCAAAGATCCCGGGACTCTGGCAATTAAGCCTCTAGGCGCAGGCTCCGGCGGATTTTCTCGGATGGAGGGGGCTGCTTCTGTTTCCGCTTTCGCTCCAGAAGGATGCAGGTGGGGCCCGCCCCTGCTGTAAAGCCTCCGCCTAATCTGAGCCTCTTCAGGATTTTGGCCTCCCGGGGCAGCAACCCAGGCACTCCCCTTCCCCTAGGAGCTCTCCAGTTAGGTCATGTCTGACTCCTCAGGACCCCATTTGGGATTTGCCATTTCCTTCACCAGCTCATTTTATAGATGGGGAAACTGAGGCAAACAAGTGACTTGCCCAGGACCACACAGCTAGGAAGTCTGAGACCAAATCTGATAGTCCTCTTGACTCCAGGCCCAGCTCCCTCTCTCCAGTGACACCAAACTGCCCAGTTTATCCCCCTATAATGAACTTTTCCCCCCTTAAAATTCATTCCTTCTGTCTAAAATCAATACTCAGTATTGGTTCTGTGTGGAGTGGAATTTTTCACTAATTTTCTATAGGAAATGCCAATCTATGATTACTAATACTAATTAATGTAATGCACCATCTATACAGTTCCAAGGATTCCCCTCTCGGAGAAGGCACTTATTAAATATCAATTTGTTTTTAACCCTTATCTTCTGACTTTGAATAGATATTAAATGTGGGTTCCAAAGCAAAAAAGCAGTAAGGATTAGGGAGTTGGGGTTAAGTGACTTGTCCAGGTCACAAAGCTAGAAAATGAGGTCAGTCAACTTGAAATCTGGAGACCCCAACTCTGCCCTTGTCCCCAGAGAATTCACCCAGGAGGGAAGTCCCAGACTTAGCTATTTCAGACTGAATAATGGTCCTAGTTGGGTGAAATTAGATCTAAATCAAATGTTAAGTACCCTTTTGTCCTGGTATTTTCTCCCATTGTATCAAAGCTGGATTTTTCCCTTTTCTATCCATTATAAAGCATCAGCCTCTCCCTGATAATCCTGTGTTTGGCTTCATATTTCCTTGTAGCCATGATAATGTCAATCAATCATACTTCCCTGTCCTTAGTTCACCAACTGGTATATAAGTTCCTCAAGTTTTATTGTTCATCAGAAAATCATCTAGCTCAGTCATCCTCTCAGAGACACTGTTGCCAGAGTGACAGAGCTTTTGACTGTGTGATTTTAGGCGCTCGACTCTGTGTAGTGGCCAAATATTGAACACTATCTCTTTCCTGATTAAAGTCTTGATTTTTCTGACTACTTTAATAGTTCTGTTTTTCCCAAATTAACATCACATTTGAACCCAGGACTTCCCATCCACTGAGCTGCCTCATTGCCCTCTATAATATACTTTTAAAGTGGATAATCACTTATTAAAGATGTCTAATGAGGTTGGCATGGGCATTGTACCCCCAAAACTATAGAAGTTTCAGGCAAACTATAAGCAGGGAAATTCTGTTGCTCCCTTGCATCCCTGTGTCTGCTAACCCTAAACATCTGATAAGACCCTGAGATAATTATCCTTGAATTGTCCTTTAGATTTAAGATGGACAGAGAGATACACCTCCTTGATATCATCAGGTTGTATCTTAGACATCCATCTGCCTCTTAACTATGAGGGTCATCCCCTATATCTTCAGGCAAATCCCCCCCCATGCCTCAGGGCATACCACTCTAGAGTCACATTTTCATGTTTTCACTGTTGTAAAGAGTATAAAGACCCCAGAATTGATGTCATCTAGGGAACACCTTTCCATCCATGCTGTTCCCCTGACTAGATTCAACATTACCTTCTAATTTAATAAATTTCTCTTTTTATTTTTAAGCTAAGTTTCAGAGTCTTGCATTCTTGCCAGAACCCTGGGGGTTTACCTAAAGCCCCCTACAACAAGGGTGAATCTCTCAAGATAAGACAAATTATGACAATTTTGGATTGCTTTCTAATTTTTTCAGGATATCCTTCCCCAGCTATCAAATCTAAATTTGCCTTTTTTTGCAACTCCTACCTCTTGTTTCTTGCTTTTCCCTAAAAGAACAAATCAAATCCCTCTTCTCATGACATCCTTTCAAATACTTGAAGTCAGATATAATATTCCTCCAGTCTTCTCTTCTGGCTAAATATCACTAATTCCATCAACTGATCCCTATATCAGGTGTCTCTACTATCAAAGGCCTTCACAATCCTGGTTGCCCTTCTGTATCAATTTATCAGTATCCTTAAACTGCAGTCCCTAGTGTGACCCATAGCTAAAAGTCTATGCTTTTTGCTTAAGATTCTTATAATTGGTGAAGGCTGATTATTCAAAGCTCCTTGTCTGCTCCTGGGACAGAGCTGAAGAGACTTGGAGGAAGGGAAATACTGGTCTGCCGGCTTCCAACTTTGAGAAAGATGAGTGGTTCTACACTCTCTTCAAGTCCCTAACAAAAGAGGAAAGGCCCTAGGAAGAAGCCAATATATGGGGGAATTGGTTCCTTAATCAGGTCCCTATTTCCAGTTTGGCAGGATAGATATGTTTTGGAAATTTTTCCTTGGGCAAGATTAGAGACTTTATGGAATGGCTTGTTCATTCTATGTATCCTTTGCTATATTCTTAGTACATAAATTCTATAATTTTTGTTTGCTATTGATGAATAAATGGGTTTCCCTGCTTTTTACCATATGTATCCTTTGTGCAACTGTAATTTGATGGAGAAATCAAACCTTGGAGAGTTTGAGACACTCCTTCCCAGTTACAGCATGGTGATCAGGAGTTAAGTTTAAACTTAAAAATTATTTCCCCTAGGCTAACAGTATTTAAGTGAGGGCAAAACAGATATTATTTTAGTTCTCTAGAATCCAGTGGTTAGCCTATGGCTCCAATCAACCTAGTGCTTCCCTTTCAGCAGGAATCAAAGTTTACCTAGGAGAAGGAAGGCAGGAGGAAGCTCTAGAGACATCTATTCATGCTTCCCTTAAAACCATATTTAAATAGATTCATGTGCCCATATTACCTACACGGGTACCACAAAGCACAAAATTATGTGATAAAATGCTGAACATGGAGAAAACCCCAGTCAAAACCTAACTCAAACTCATACTAGGCAAATTACTTAGTCTTTCAACCTCAATTTCCTCATTTGTAAAATGGAGATAATAAAAGTACTTTGCAAACTTTAAAGCTCTATAATAAATGCTATGATCATTTTTATTATCACAACTAAACACAATCCTCTAGATATGGCAGAGTATTCCAAGGCAGAGTATAGAATGACCATTACCTTTTTATTCCTGGAATTGACTTTTTTGGTTGCTACATCCCACTACTGACTGGCCATACAGTCAGTTCTAAGTCTATCTAATTGCATTATCATTTAATCCACACTTTTCTGTTTTCTTCATAAGAATTGTATGAGGAGGTAGCTAGGTAGCACAATAGATAGAGTGCCTAGCTTGGAGTCAGGAGAACCTGGATTCAAATCTGGCCTCAGACACTTCCTATCTGTGTGCCCCTGGGCAAATCACAATTTCCATTGCCTAGCCCTAGCCACACTTCTGTCTGAGAATTGATAAGACACCAAGACATAAGGTAAGGGTTTAAAGAAAAAGAATTGTATGAGATACATATCATTGATATATTGCTTGCCTTCTCAATGGATGAAAGGAGAGAATTTGGGATTCAAAAATATTTTAATGTTAAAGAATAAATTTAAAAAAATACTTTGTTAAAATCTAAGTAAACTATAAACAGCATTCTCTTGCTCAACTAGTCTTGTAAACCTGGCAAAAAGAACATAGCTCAGGCAGGTATGACTTGTTCTGGATGACACCTAGCTGCCTCTTTTTATATTCTTTTCTATATAATCACTAGCCATCTCTTTTTTTAAAAAATTATTCTAGAATTTCCCCAGGAATTAAAGTTATAATCACTGGCCTTAAACCTTTCAGATTGTTCTCTTCACTTATTTGAAAATAGAATTATTGCCTTCTGAATATAATTGTATTATCATCTACTTCAGCCCTTTCCATCTTCTCCTTAAGAATTGTATGAAGGGGGCAACATGACTTTAACCCCTCCAACCTTTCAAACAGTGGCACCAATTAACACGTTTTTATTTCTTAGCCTTTTCTGATCCTGTTTCCTCATCTGTAAAACGTTCATTTTGGATTGGATGTCCTTTCTAATGTTCCTTCCAGTTGTTTGTGCTTATGAATTACTCGTTGGGAGCTTCGGTTTCTTCCCTTGTAACGGACATGTTCGCTATATTGCGCATTGCATGCTTTACAACATTATCTCATTCTATTTTCACGTTCCTGAGAAGTCGGTGCCATTTTTAATTTCCATTTTATGAGATTGGTCCTGAATGGCTCACCTATGAACTAGGATTTTCTCGATTCCACATGCAGCGTTCTATATTATAAGTTGTAGCTATCATACGAATTGTTTTTAATAATTGGTAAATTTGCAGTTTAGCTTTAATACTCTGGATTATTTGAACTGCGTAGTTCTAGTAGTTCCACATTCTCCAGTTTTGCTTTTTTTTTCCCCCTGCTTGCGTAGGTGCGCCCAGGTAGCTAGTTAGCCAGGCAGATACCTCCTCCACTTTCCCATCTGCTTCGCCCGGGGCAAACAGGTCCAGCCGGCTTCCAAGCAGCAGAGAAACGCTGACGTCAAGCCCACAACCCCCTTTCCTCCCCCTTCCTCTCCATCCCGAAAACCCTTGCGGCAGAGCTACTGGACCGGCAATCCCAGAACGAAGCGGATTGGCTGAAATCTTGCACCACGTGCTATGCAGGTCGCTAGTGGACTGGCTGCTGAGTACTGGAAGGAAGGCATAGAGGGTAAGACTGCGGCGGTGGGTAGCGGCGAAAGGGAGGGGGTGGGGCGCTCGGAGGCGGAGTAGGAGCTCGGGACTCCATCCTGTTCCCGTCGTTTCCTTCCATCCATCCTTCAGTTCACCCATTTATCAGTCTCGGGCAGTGACGGTGCATTCGGCTCGGCAGGGGATCTGCAGCTCGTTAGTTAAAACCACCGACTGGAAGGGCTGCGGCGGGGAATGGAAGCCGAGGACCTGAGCAGGTATGGCTCCGGGCTTGGTGGGGGGAGGGCTGCTGTCCCCAATCCTCACATCCCCCACTTATTTTCCTCCCCCCACGCCGATTCTCCTCTCCCCTCCCCCGACCACTAGCGCATGCGCTTGCGCCTGAGACAGTCTTTAAATGCTCCTCATCCTGGTACAAAGGCGGAGGCCGCGCGCGTGCGCACGAGCTTGTTCCCCCTCCCCCTTATCCATTTTTCTTTTGGCTCTTCAGCTAACCTTGGTTGAAGTACCTAAGAGATGGTGATCTTTTTTGTTAGGCCTTGGGGGAGACAGAGATGGAGTAAAGCTTGTGCAAGAGGCTTTTCCCAACATCCCTTAGGTGTGTGAATGTGGTGTCTTTTCTCATTCTATTATATTCAATCTCTTCCGTCTCTAGCTTGGGTTCATAATATGTATATGTGCATGTGCTCTCCTTTAGACTCCAAACTCTTGGAGGGCAGGAAGTGCTTTTCCCTTTCTTTGGGTTTCTCGTACTTAGCACAGTGCCTGGGACGTTGTTTTTTAAAAACTAAATTAAATTTAAGCTTTTTGATTAAATTAAGCTCTAAAATGCTGTTCATTTAATTTTAGCTTTCAAATTTAACTTACAGTTTAAATGTTTTACATTTTAATGGGGCGGGGGAGGGGGAGCAATTACATGGCTCAGTGGATTTATAGTCCTTGAGTCTGAAGGACCCGAGTTCAAAATAAGCTTCAGACACAAGCTGTGTATGGGGTATTCTGGGTGGACTAGTACCTCTGGTGTGAGGACTTGGCTGAGCCCTTTTCTGGGCTGCTCATTCAACTTTGATGTCCACCTCTCACCCAACCTATGGCTCCAAGAAACTGTATTACCTGCAGTGGCCAAACCCCAGTAAAACTACCTCAGCAGAGGGCTAAACCAGGTTAAGGGGAACCAGCAGGCCTCAGACCCTTTGGCGAATGAGGGAGATGTCTCTCCAAGAATACTTTTCCTAGACTAATGGGTGGATGAAACTAGTTTGTTCCAATGGCCCAGAAGATGGCCAAAGCAGGCATTGTGAAGAGCTTAGAGCTTGGTCAGACATCCAGTATGCTATTGCCATCTATGCATACCAGGCTATTTGCAGTAATCTTGATTTTTGCCTTGCCATTGGATTTGGGTGACCCTGGAAGAGAGAATGAGCCATCTGGTGGCTTTGTCAATGAACTTAAATCCAGATCATTGAAAATCATCTCCCTGTGCTGGCATTGGTCATCTTTGAAAAGACAACCACAATAGCTTTGTGACCAAGGACAAATAGCTTCTGTTTGCCTTTATCCAAGCATTTAAATTTGACTAAATGTTTAAAAATGTTTTTTTGATTTAAAATAGTCCTTGTTCTAAAGGTGCTTACCTCTCTTTGATTCAGTTTCTTGATTTTTCACCAGGGATAATAGTAGTCCCTACTAGCCCTTAGTTTGGGCATGAGAGATCTTATGGTGGTTGTCCCAAAGGACTTGGTGCTGCTTTAAGCTTAAATAATTGCTTAAGGCCTAAATAACTTTAAAATGGATTGAGTGAATTATTGGAATACCTTATATGAAAAGCACTTTGCCAACTTTAAAGCCTAGATAATTGATAGCCATTACAGTTAGAGATAAGGAAGGACTAGTGATTTTGATTGTTATTAGACTTGGAAACTCCCTCATCCAAAGGCTTCTTTGCAATTTAGGTCTTTAGCATACTGAGAGTTTAAGTGACTTGCCCAAGGACACACTGCCATTGGTCTTCAACTAGAACTTGAACCCGGGTCTGACCCTTAAGATTAGATCTTTATCTACTTCACCAGCTTCCTGTCACATTATTAAATTATTGGGAGAATGTTCATAGATGAGTAAATACAGGGGAACTCTCATCTAGTTGCCTGCTTTTATACAAAGTAATTGAATGAGGACTGGGGTCATTATGTAAGAAGGGGAGGCACTAATCCCCTACACTGCCATATATTCTTGGATCTATTTGACACTAGCCTCCTTTCAGGTGCTTGAACAAAACACTCTTATCTCTTGGCTCCTGGCATTTTCTTTGGCTTTTCCACATTTGTGCCTCCTATTTTCTCTGGCTCCCTTAAAATCTCAGCCAAAAAGTTTCACCTTTTACAATAAGCCATTCCAAACCCTTCTTATTTCTAAGACCTTTCCTCTGCTAACTATTTTCTATTTATCTTGTATATAGTTTGTTGGTACATATTCATTTACATCTTGCTCCCCTACCCCCATTAACTTGTGGGCTCTTTGAAGACAGGAACTGATTTTTGCCTTCCTTTGTTCCCCAGTAATTAACATAGTCTCTGGCACATAATAGACATTTATAACGTGCTTATTGATTGATCAGGAAAGGACTTAAACTTTTAATAACAGAAAACAGCATTAACACTTTGGGGACACCCTGGCAAGGGGAACAGCTTCAGCAAAGGCACTGTGAGAACAGGAATGTTAGATCCGGGAAACAGCAAAGAGAGTTTGGCTGTGCTGTAGAGTGGGTTAGCCTGGAAGGATAGATGGCAGCCAGCAGCAAAGGGACATGGTCTGCCCTACTTCTACTTTAGGAATAACTTAGAATCATAACTTTATAAAGCATTGTTCTAGACTAGGACATAAAGGATATTGCAAGGTTTACCTGTATTTTTTTTAAGCCCATACCTTCTTTCTTAGAATCAATACTATATATTGGTTCCAAGCAGAAGAATAGTAAGGGCTAGGCAATGGGGGCCAAGTGACTTACCCAGGATCACACATCTAGGAGAGCTGTGTGAGAGGCCAGTCCTGGAGACAGTAAGTCCTAGATTCAAATTTGACACTAACTGTATTGGCATGTTGGAAGTAAAGAAATATGGCTTAAGAAAAAACCAATCAATCTCCCACTCTCCAGTCTAGTTGGCTTGGCCTATGACCTGCACCAAAATGATGTAATTTTAGTACTAATATGGTTCAGATTTGCAAGATATTTGATGTTTACTTTCTATGTATGTTTGCCAACATGCCATCATAAACTTTGTATAATCCTAAACTTTTTTTTACAAACATAGTTATTTCATAGCTGTTCAAACTTCCATTGGAAAAATAAAAGCTATACTGTTTGCTTGGAGAGGGTTTTGAGAAAAGGACACAAAGAAACCTAGGATCTAAAGCTGCAAGGGACCTCAGAAGTCCTCTAGTTCAATCCTCTCATTTTGAGATTGAGGAAACTGAGGCTCAGACACTTGAACTGACTTGCTTGCGTTTATCCAGATGGTAAATAACTGATGCAGTATTTGAACCCAGATTCAGCACTGTTTACAGTTTACAACAGCAAGATGAAGGATGAAATTATAGAGGGGAGAAAGGAAGTGGGAAGCTCATGTAGAGCGAGATGGTCTGAATTAAAATCCTAACTCTACTCTTTATTTGTTTAATTGTTTGGCCCTCTACAAGGAACTTCTCTTTGACCCACAGATCATATCTGTAAACTGGGGATAATACTTGTACCACCTCCCATGAAGGATTGTTGGGAGGAAAGTGCTTGGTAAACCTTAAAGTAATAGGAGTTTGAGTTGCCTATAGTAGACCCATATGTACTAGTTTGGGCAGGATCCCCAGTACACTCCCCAATGGGCCAGGACTGTTGGATACTAATAAAGAATTCATTCCTAGTTTGACTTCAGTGTTTTCTCTGACAGTGTTGATCAGAAACCATCTCCATTCTCATTTTCTCCAACAATGCATATCCTACTCATCCTTGTCTAATGTCCTACTATAAATATTTTTTAAAATAAATTTTTATTGGGGGAGGTAGGTAGGTGGCTCAATAGATATAGGCCTAGAGATGGGAGGTTCAGGGTTTGGTTCGAATATGGCCTTAGTCACTTCTAGCTGTGTCATCCTAGGTAAGTTACTTACCTCTCATTGCCTAGACTTTACCACTCCTCTGTCTTGGAACCAATACACAATATTGATTCTAAGACAGAAGGCAAGGTTTTTAAAATAATGATAATAATAATTTTTATTGATATTTTCTGTTTCTTACATCACCATAGCTATTCTAAATTTTTCTTCCCTTCCTTCTACCAGAGAGCCATCCCATATGACAAAGAGTGGTACTTTTTAGAGAGGAAAAAAAATCACGACAACTTACCAGTACATTGAAAAAGTCCAAAAACATGAGCAATATATGACCCCTTTGGACCTCTCACCTCCACAAAGGCATAATTTGGAGGTAACTTCTCATTTCTCTTCATTCAAGTCCTGCTTGATCTTTATAATTTTGTTACATTGACTTTTGATTTTTTTTTTTTGGCATATGGTCAGTTATTTATATTCTTGTAGTTCTGTGTATATTGTACTTTTGGCTCTTCTGCATTAGTTCATGATAATCTTGCCATACTTTCCTTCATTCATCACATATATTATTTCTTATAGCATAGTAATATTCCATTATATCATATATCAATTTATTTAGCCATTCCCATTGACAGGCATCTACTTTGTTTCTGTTCCTTAGCTATCACAAAAAATGCTGGCATAGATATTTTGAAGTATATAGAGACTTTTTCCTTACCAGTGGCTTCCTTGGGATATAGGCCCAATGGAGTTTGAGTCTCTTTATTTGCATAATTCCAAATTGCTTTCCAAAATTATTATTAGTGCGTCTGTCTTACAATATTTGCCTCTTCCCAGTTTTGGTCATCTTTACCAATTTACGGGGTATGAAGCAAAACCTCTGGGTTGTTTTGATTTCCATTTCTCTTATTAGTGATTTGGACCATTCTTTCATGTAGTTGTAAATACTTTGCAGTTCATTTGAGAACTTTTTGGTCGAATTTTTTGACCATTTATCTGTTGGAGAATGGCTATTAATCTTTTTTTATATATGTATATGTTAATTATTTACATATCTTAGATACTAAAGCCTTATCAGAGAAATTTTATACAACAGATTTTCCCCATTCAGTTACTTTCCTTATTATTCTTGATGTGTTAATGTTATCTGTGCAGAAGCTTTTCTATTTCAAGTAATCAGAGTTATCTATTTTATTTTTTTTTAATTGCCACTATCTCCTGTTTGGTTAAGAATATCTCTCTTACCCATAGCTAAGGATCTCCAGTGAACATGCTGGGGCCTTTCTCTAAATCTTTTAACATTGTGTGGCCTTTAGTACTATACATGGGCTGTGGGTTGGTAATCCCTCCTTCCTGTCAAATGGCTGGCTCATCACTTTTTTCTCATCATACATCTCTCTGAGGACATCCTTTATTATACTTCTCTTGTCTCCTTTCTCAGTTGGTTATGTTTTACAGCCTGCTCATACCCACTTTTCACTTCTCCTTTCCTTTTGGGTTTCCTACTCCCCCCTAAGAAGTTACACAGTGATGTAGAAATGGTGCTGAAGGAACAACAGACAAGAGAAGTTGTTGGAGTAAAAATGAAGCGCAGACTTGAGGAAACAGTATTGAGGGATTCATTCAAATATATCAGGAAGAGAAGAAAATACCAAAGTTTTGGGAGAAACCTTGGCCTTTATTGCCAAAAAAAGATGACCTAGAGAATATTAATAACCAGTGACTCATTTACTCTTTAGTATCCTCAACCAAAGAGAATTCTCTTTTCCATGTGGTTTCCTACTTGGTTTTGCATCAGTCCTATGTTTGCACCCAGAAAGCTGACCCCTACTGGATACTAATACTTTTACTCCTTCCTCCACATAATTGAAGAAACACGATATGCTAGGAAGAGAACTCTATTTGGAATTCTAGTACCTGGTGTCAAGTCCAAATTCCAATATTTGCTAACTTTGTGATCATGAGCAAATTACTATCTCTGAATCTTAGTTTCCTTATCTCCATGCTCCAGCCCTCCAAGTCAAGAACCACTGTAAAAGTCCTCACAGGAAGTGATGCGAAATATAAAGGCAGTTTTTTACATCACTTCCTGTGTCTCACATGTACCAATGGTGGCTTAAACTTGGCCTAGGACAGCCCAGGGAGTCAGTCAGTTGTTTTTGATTTGTCACTTGCTAGCACACGCGGGTCATAGACCATCCTCCCCCATAGTTAATCCTTAAGTGGGGGTGTATACATTCCTGGTTACTAAAATTCTAAAGACTAAGCAGGGTGGAGTAAATCTAAAATTCACAGAATAGGTGGTCTCTAAAGCCCCTTCCAATTCTAAATTCTCTTTGGGATCAAATAATAGTACCACCACCATCATCCATCAAATTTTTCATCTTCCATTAATTTTATTTTATTTTATTTATTTATTTTTTAAGCCCTTACCTTCCATCTTGGAGTCAGTACTGTGTATTGGCTCCAAGGCAGAAGAGTGGTAAGGGCTAGGCAATGGGGGTTAAGTGACTTGCCCAGGTTCACACAGCTGGGAAGTGTCTGAGGCCAGATTTGATTCCATTAATTTTATACCTTGATGCCTCATTATATTTGGAGGTGATCCCCAGTTTTCTCCAAGGATACATCTTTCCATTAGCTTTAGTGGTTTTTATGAAGTTGGAAGGACTTTTGGGTATCTGTAGTTAGAGGATCCGTCTAACTATTCTTGAAGATGCCCTTCACTAGGTTGGTTGCTGGTTCCTTTCCAAGTATAATACATTTTTAATTGCAGCAGGTCTTGAGAATTATCTCAAGTAAGTCAGAAAGGGCTTGTGATCAGCTGTGGGCACAGATGAGCTACAAGGCAGCTATAAGGACATTGTTGGGAAGAGCTCATGGCAAAGGAACCATCCAATTGGGCTTGGACCAGGGAACAGCCAGTCCACCATGGGGGTTAAGACTTCCTGGAGGGGGACCAGAACTGCCTTTCTGTTGTGTCTCACATCTCAAGCATCTCCACTGGCCTGCACCCTTTGTGACTTCTGGGTCTGGTGGGACCTTCCCAAACAACCTTCCCCCCACCCCCCAAGCAGAACTCCAATAAATAGTATCCCTCTCAGCAGCAGTCCCCCAAATAGCCTCCTTCAACTCAGTCACTTCCCTTGATTTCCTTGGCCTCTTGGCCCAGGAACTTTTTCCTCTTCCTCCCTCCAGTGCTGCAATTAGAACCTGGTATCTATACTCTGCATATCATGCTATCTCCCCTGGTTCCTAGCAGTCAGTAGGATAAAGAACAATCAGGACTAGCATGCACCCCACCCCCCACCCTCATTCTGCAAGTTGTCCCTGTAGGGTGATTGCCTTCCCTGGCTGACATCCCTTCTGTTCTCTTCCTTCTCTTCTTCAACTTCCTGGTTATTAAGCCTTAGCCCTCCTTGTTGTAGAACTCTTATTCGTCTTGACATCACAGTGGTCTTGGTTCCTCCTTTAATAAATTGGAGAAGGGGGGGGGGGGAGGAAAAAGAAAACCCAAACCATTGAAACCACAGAGCTTGAGAACTGACAGGATTTATAGGTGGAAGGTACTTTGAAGTCAGCTAGTAGTCCAGTAGTCCGTGGTGTATAGATGAGGAATCTTAAGAATTAAAGAGAGATAGGTGATAATAAGAAGCAGAACCAGGATTTGAATATAGGTCTTCCAAATGCAGAAATAGGATTCCTTTCACCAGCTCATGTACTTTGAGGCATTCTATATGTAACTTTAAAATTTTAGCCCTATTAAAAATCTTTGAGCCTCTTTTCAAAATCTTTTCATTTTGCCATCAGACAGTGGAGATCTCCTGTTAAATAATATTTCACAAGTAGGCAGCCTCAGAATTTGGACAAAATCCAGCTTTCCTTACTCCTAGCCCATGGAGTTTTTCATTGAGTGTGCTCTTTTCCCATACAGTGAGAATTACTGTTCAGGATGATGTTATTGTAGCTTTGTAAAAGCCCAGGCAAAGAAGATTCAATTCTATTTAGTATACTTGCTCAGCTCTTAAAGTATTGGTGTTGAAAGCAAGGGTTGTAATACTTAGGAACTTAACCTATAATTAATAGAAAGCTAAATCCCAGGATATCATACCTTGATTAAATCATACATCTTTGTAGACTTAAAATTTCAGGGATTCATTCTGTTAATTATTGAAGTTAGATTGACAGTAGGATCTGCCTTATTTCCACCAACTGAACATTATATAAAAAGTGCTTATATTAAAGCACCTATATGTATAGGAAAATATTATTTAATTATTATTAGCTATTTGATGAGTCAGTGGATAGAGAACCTGGTCTGGAGACAGGAGAGTCTTAGTTCAAATTTTATTTCAAACACTTCCTGGCTGTGTCCCTGGCAAATCACTTAACCCCAGTTGTTTAGCTCTTACCACTCTTCTGCCTTGGAACCAATACTTAGTACAGAAGGTAAGAGTTGTTTTTTTTTTTTTAAGTAAATATTATTTAGGGACAGCTAAGTGGCTCAGTGGATAGAGATTTAAAGGAAGTAAATGACTGAATAATTGAAACACCAGTCTCAGAGAGTAGGTAATAACATTTATATCCTCTCATGTCAGAGAGATGGGAGGGGGACTACTGAGGCAGAATGTTGTATTCATTCTCAGATGAAGACACTTGGATATTTTTGCTTTATTTTTTCTTTGCCATAAGTTAGGGCATTCAATCTGGAGGTGAGATTAAAATATCTGGTATAAATATGAAAAAGGTCTGAGATATGGGGAATAGTGACAGTTTAAAAATCTATCTTTAAATTTCTTAAACTCAGATCTTTGTTTACTGGAATGTAAATAGTTATGTGTACTTAGGAAAACCTCAGTTAAAAGAATCTTGTGGTTTACATATGTTCTTATGTAAAATTAATAATAACCTAGTAATGTGAATAATTACCCCTTAGTTAATAATTCTTAAATTTGTATTTTCATTTTCCAGGTTATCCCAAAATGAGGCACACCTGTGCCAGTAACTTCCAAGAGTAAATTAGGATGTTTTGTGAGAGGGTAGTAATTCCTTTCTATGCTATCACCAATCTGTATTTCAGACAGATTTTGTTAATGTGTATTTGTTCACTATCAGTCTCTTTCATTTTTTCAGATTCAACGTTCAAAGGTCTATTAGCCACTAGAAAGCTGGTCCTGAAGTTTTAGGTATGCTGCTATCACACAGTTAAATAGCTAAGCCTAGGAGAGGTAGCAATACTTCTTTTTTTACAAGGCTTTTAATCACTTATACAGAAGTGATTTTTTTTTTAGGGGGGAAATTAAATGTTTGAATAGAGACCTTAATATCATAACTTAGAATAGAGTGTTATATCACTTATCAGAACATTTTTTCTTCTAGGATGATTAACTATTAAAAGATTGAACACTGAAGAGAGGTTGTAGACATCTTTAATATTATGATAGCCAGTGAGATAGATCTACCTTGAACTGTAAATGTAGCTTTCTTTGAAGGCACATGGCTGTCCATAAATTTTGGGGCCTTTCTAGCTATGGAATTCTATGATATTTCTAGGAGAAGTATTTCTTAAGTATTATTGAAACAAAGATGTAAATTCTGGTTACAAAATAGTATACTGAAGTCTGATTATAACTTATTATTTAAATAGTTTGAAATAATATTATGAAAACATTCTCTCTTTTTTTTAAGATACTCTCTTGAGCAAATTCAGGCATTTTACCAATTTCCATTCCATCCAATGATGGCTACAGCTCCCAACATGGAATTTATGAATGAACAACCAGCTCTGCCAGAAATTCCAGCCCCAGTCTTTGACCCAGAACCTGTTCAAGGTAGTTTTGGAGACATTGAGATTTTAATTAACCAGCTTTTTTTTACAAAATATGTCATTGATTGATCTTTATAGGTTACCTTTATCCTATTTGTCTTTATAAGAGATATTTTAATAACCTGGTGATATTTTTCCTTCAACTTTGCTGTAAAATACTTAACCAATGTATGACTAGAAAGTTCACAGTGGTGTGTTTTTAATAATTTGGCCTTAAACATTTCCTAGCTGTGTGACCCTGAGCAAGTCATTTAACCCCCATTGCCTAACCCTTTCTATGCTTCTGCCTTATAGTATTGATTATAAGATGGAAAAAGGGTTAAAAAAAAAACCAGATCTTTTAATATTATTATTTATGACTATTCTCTGCATGGATAATGGTAATTTCATCATATGTAAAGAAAATTTAAAAATAAGAGGTTGTTTATAGTGTGACAAAATAGACTTTAAAAAAAGTTTTTAGAATTTAACATTAACAGACCTGTTTCTGCCTGATTCTCTACTATCCATAATTCACTTTAAAATTGGCACTTTAAATTTTATAAAAGTATCTGAGGAAGATCTACAATGAACTCTATAAATCTTTTATGGAGCATTTAGGGGAAAACAAAAATCATACACCATGAGATATTTGGGGTTTGTAGAGCAGCATCAACTGAAGCTAGAGATCAAACTATCAAGATTAGGGGCACCTGAGTGACTCAGTGGATTGAGAGTCAGGTGGAAGGTCCTAAATTCAAATATAACCTCTGACATTTCCTAGCTGTGTAACCCTGGGCAAGTCACTTAACCCTTATTGCCTAGCCCTTACTGCTCTTTTGCTTTGGAACCAATACACAGTATTGCTTCTATGACAGAAGGTAAAGGTTTAAGTATATATTAATTTGAACTACATTTACTGGTAATATGATTTTTAAAGATAGTTGTATGTGTCCCCAGCTGTCTAATCTAGCTTTGTGGGTAAATTTAAAAACAAACAGAAGGCTTTGATCTTAACCAGCTTAGTAACTACTCATGTACAAAAACATTGCCAATAAGCATTACTAAGCATTCACAACTAAAGTCAAATGGATTTCTATTCTAAATTTTCTTTTCCCATAGGAGTGAAGAACTTTTTTTCTTTTTCTCTCTTTAAAAAAAAAAGCCCCTGGTTCTTAAAAGAAAGAAAAGGTAACAGGCATTCATATGTTTTTTTTAAAAAGCAAGCCTGAAATTGATTTAGATGTATATATTTTGGTTTTTTATCTTTTAGAGAAGCATATTTGCTTTTTACATTAAAAATAGGGAACCTAGAATTCTGTTTAATAAATATATCGGATATATTCTAAATTAGTTACTTAATTTAAAAAATACATCAGACAGCACGATCCTACCTAAAAGGAAAAAAATATATGTTTTAAAGTAGATGCTGATAAGCTGGAGAGTATCCAGAGAATGACAACCAGGATGGTGAAGGGTCTTAAGTTTTTGTTATATGATTAAAGGAAGTGGTGTGGAACTTAGTGTGGAGCAGAGTTAGTAATTCTAAAGAGGCCAATTTGGACTTAAGGAAAAACTCTCTAACAATGAGAAAGATTAAAAAATGGGATTGGCTGGCCCATTGGGCAAGAGGATCTTGCTTTCTTGAGGCCTCCTAAGCAAAGGCAAAAATTGGGAGAGGGGAGCACTCGAGGTCTTTGGCAAAAAGGATTTTTGTTCAAGTATAACCTGGACCAGTCCTGGCTCTGACAACTAGTTGTGGAGCCTGGAGAAATTAGTCTTTTTCAATACTCCAGTTTTGTGATCTATAAAAAAGAGGGATTAGGCTTGATGGCTATCAAGGTCTCTTCTAAATCTGTGATTCTTTCTAAATTTAAGAGTATGTGGGAATAATATTTTAGCCTAAAACATCATGCAGAGTTTTATTTTACATCATCTATAATTTTGTATACAAAATATTTTAATGACTCCCAAAGGAACTACAAGTATTTTTGAAAAACTTTTTTCTCTCATTTCCTAGAGAAAAAAAAATTATCTTTTTCTCTGGAAAGTGAGAAGTATCAGATTTTATTTTCTAAGAATTAAAAAAAAAAGGTCTTCTTTCTTGGAATAATATCTCCACCTTGTGGCCTTTTAGAATATGGCTGTTTTAAGGTTATGTTTTTCAAATTATATTCTCAAATGTTAATTCATGTTAATATGCTGAATTAAAATCATATACAGTTATATAGCATGATTATTATCAAACTTTAATGTGTTGGCTCTTAAGAGCAATTTATGGATTCCTTTGAGTAGACCTCTAGCCTAAGTTATTGATATTTTAAAGTACATGAGATTTTACAAAGGTCCTGCTTATAGTGAGCACTAAATATTGTACATATGAAATAGATATGTCAGATATTTACAACCTCAGTAATTCCAATGTTTCAGTAGAAAAGGGAAGAAAAAGAAGAACCAGATCATCAGAGCCAAAAAAGCCGGAGCCAAAAAAACCTGCCGCATCCCCCAAATCGGCCAAGTCAACAAAATCCAAGGGGAAACAAGAAAAAATTACAGACACTTTCAAAGTGAAAAGGAAAGTGGATCGTTTTAATGGGGTCTCAGAAGCTGAACTTCTGACCAAGACCCTGCCTGATATTTTGACCTTCAACCTGGATATTGTCATTGTAAGTTGACATCTTCATACTTGATATTAGCAGGCTGATTTTTTTCAGTGGGTTATCTGTCATTTCTAGGCATATAGTGGCAGATGTAGGGCATCTTGATAGAAAGATTCATTTCCTTGTCACATGGTTTGATAGAGATATGATTGGGGATGTAGAGTCTAAATGATCACTCTGTTGCAAATATTAATAATTTGGAAATAGGTCTTGATCAGTGACACATGTAAAACCCAGTGGAACTGCATGTTGGCTATGGGAGGGGGAGGGAAGAGGGGAGGAAAAGAATATGAAATCATGTAACCATGGAAAAATATTCTAAATTAATTAAATAATTTTTTTAAGAAAAGAAAGATTCATTTCCTAATATCTCTTTTTGGGGATTATAAGTACCAACTTCTGAGCCACTAAAGGTTACATTGCAAGGCAATACCTAATTTTCTTTTGAAAAGAAGTTTCACTAACTAAAAGCTAAAAGATAAAGAGAACAAAACTTATCTCTTAATGAAAGCTATCTAGACAGCTCCCTTTCATCTCCTTGCCCTTCTGGTTTTTCATTCTCATCTTGTTTCATGAACCACATTTCCTAATAGATTTCTGCTCTCTTACTGCTTGCCTGTGAAGTTGATCAAAAGGAATTTATATCATAAGTAGGACAGGCACTGAGCCATGATGTGGGGACTGTTTTCTGAACCAGATGCCAGTGTGAACTAGTCATGGCACTTTCTTCATTTTCTTCTTTGACAAGAATGCTTGAGTTGGGGTTTTGTGAATATTTAGGACATATATTTGTTATGAAATGGATAGACCAATGTGAAGTACTATTTTCTAGCCTATGTTTCTATAGTACTTTATATATAGTAAACAAAACTTTTTCCCTACAAGAAAACTCTGTTAAATTTTTCTCCATTTTGCCAGTAAGAAAATAGGCTCAGAAAGAGTAACATGTGCAAAGTCCCACAATTGGTGTCAAAAACAGGACTTGAACTCAGTTCTTCCAATGCCACTTGCAGTGCTCTTTCCCAACAAATGGTGCCACTTCTTACCCAAGAGCACCAAATTCTTTTCTGATCACTATTCCTTTGAATTCCTCTGTGCCATACTATACAGAAATAAGAGTTTTTCCATGCCTTCTAATTTAATTTTGATAAAAATGCCTTGAATATATTTTTTTAAGGAGCTCTGAAATATTGCAGTTAGGGTTAAACTTTTAAGTTATAAATATCACACACATCTCACAACATTCCAGATTGTGCCCAAACCAGATTAAAATGTAATTGGGAAATATTTAACAAAATAAATAAAAATAACAATAGATAACAGTACATTTTAAAACTTAAATCATTATGTGGCCCACAGGAGATCCATTATATATGGCTCCCATCTCTATTGAGTGTGACCCCATTACTATAGCTAAAAGGTATGTGATGTAGCTGATCCAAATTGAGAAAATAATTTAGGACAAAAGTTTTTTTTTTTTCTAAAATGAAATTATTTCCTCAAATTAAGATTAGAAAATTATTAGAAAATATATTTTGCTTATCTGCATCTTTTTATATCTGTCTTTTAATAGTTCACTGTAGAAATGAAGGGTTGATTACCTTCTTTTTCCCCAATAGATCCCATCTTGATAACACTAAAATTTTGAAATATCTTACTTTCTAGATTGGCATAAACCCCGGACTTATGGCGGCCTACAAAGGGCATCATTACCCAGGACCTGGGAACCATTTTTGTAAGTTTTCTTATTGACAATTTTTTCATTGTCAATTGTAATTGGCTTTAAAGGCAGATTATTTATTCTTGCCTTATCCTGGCATAGGGTTGTGTAAAGATTAAAATTTAGGGGAAACTGAGGCAGGTAGAAATTAGTTTCTCTCTGCAAGGAGTATTATATTTTTAGAGGTTTATTGAAGATTAAGGATTAAAGAAAATACAGGATAAGAAAGCACGTGTCTAGGCCCAGGGGCCTAGACAACCTCACCTACATTATGAAAAGAGCTGCGTCTGCTTGCAAGCAGAAACAGGAAAGGACCCACAAAAGCCTTTCCGGTCAGGTTAAATACCCCTTCTCGATCTCGGCCCAGGTGAGAATTCAGTGATATTACAAAGCATTCTGGGGAAGTGGAGCAAGGAATTCTGGGGATTGAAGTCCTGGATTCAAGTCCATTTTTATATCCCCCATTTGATTCTTATTGGGAAAGGTTTCCCCAAAAAGGATCATAAAAACAAAGATTACAATAATTTGAGGATGAGGAGAAGAACAAAACCAATAACTGCTGGACGCATTGACAAAAAGCCAGTTAGGGGGCAGTCCCCTTTCTGGCATGAAAGTATACATACAAATAACTGTTCAATCAACTACACCCAAAGTTCATTTTTGTGCAGCTTGTGATCTGGAGGCTTCTTCATATGTCTTCTCCAACAGTTCAGTTTCTGGATTCAGAGAAGTATCATCTTTCTTTACCTAAAATTCTTCTCAAAAGGAATTTTAAACTTTGCAATTTAAATAATGATATTTTTTACAGTTGGCACTAAGGTTTATAAGACTGGCTGGGTCTACCAATCTAGAACTGAATAGCTCACTGAGGAATTGTATCTACTGTCACACATGAGCCTAGTTAAGTGTAAAGGAACTCATCGCTAGAAAGGAAAGGGTGTCACTAGGTGATGACTTTTTTTGGGCAGTGGTAAGCCATAAAGTTGTTAAAAATACAAAATAGCCCCTAACCCTGAACAGCACCCCCCTGCTTCTAGCCAAAAGTCATTAGATAGGAAAAAAAATAGGACAAAGGGTGCTAAAAACCATCTGATGTTAGAATGTTGAACTATTTTTACTAGATACATCCTCTTCACATATAGTTTCTGCCCAGTGATTTCAGTACTAAAAGAGCTCACCCATCTCCATATTGACATTCTTATGTAAGCAAATCAAAATCTCTAACAGAGCTGTGCCTCAATGGAAATGTGGTAGATAAAGGCTGGAATCAAGGTGGTGGGTAGCAGGAAGAAGTACATCCAAGTTCCCCTACCAGACTTCCTTTACAAAGAGTTTGGGCTTGTTGCTCCATTATGTTTGGGGAATTCTTCATGTAAAAACTCCTTTTGTTGAATGCATGTCAATAGCTTAGAGCCTTTTTATAGAGTTCCCTACAGTACCAAGAGGAGTAAGTGACTATTAGGGACCCCAGGTGTCCTTAACTTCAATACCTATGACACCTACCTCTAAAGTAATGAAGTTACAACTTCAGAATGCTCGCTCTTATCCAAGGAATTCACATGTCCTATGTGATTTTTTTTTGCCTTTATCTCTGGTTATTTTGGGGGTAGGTGGTGGTATCATCTATCAACACAAAGGGAAAAAGTAATAATCGGATGGATTGAACTACCATACTTCCAAAATATAGAATTATTTCATGTTAGAGCGGTCACAGAAGATGCTGATCCAGTTTAGCTAAACTGGTCCTTTCCAGTGTTTCACCAAGAAATCTAATGCTACAAAGGAGTAATGTTACCTGAGTCCATATCATCCAGGTGACAAAAATATAAGGATTTGAGGTTCAGAATTTTAGGATATTGTTTTTTAAATCTCAAGTATGAAAAATTCTGATCATTAGATTCATAGAAACTTAGAAGAAAAAGGGACCATAGAGGCCGTCTTGCCTCAGGATTATAAAAATTATCCTTGTAAAAGACTTCCTTTTGTTAGAACTTCAGGATTCATTGCCAATTGAATGAATGAATGAATGAATGAATGAATGAAGCACTTCTGTGTTTCCTGTTAATAAAGCACTACCCTGAATTTTGGGGGTACAAGTAAAGAGTAGTCAGACAGCCCCTACTCTCCAGGAGCTCATGTTATAAAGGGAGAGATAACTCATAGGGAAGGTTTCAACTTAAACATGGATGGAAAGTCCCATGCAGAATATAGCAGTAAAGTAGATGGTAATTCCTATTTTTTAATGTCATTTCCCCTGATAAAATTAGAACCATTTCTGATGTAAAATCTAGGACTGGTCACCAGAGCTTTCTTTTCTGGGTCTCCTGTATCTATGGCTGTAGCCCCAGGAGAAACAGTCCCCAGGCTATATCTCTACAGGTTGCTAGATGGCTGAGGGTCCTGGGCTATCTCCATTGTAGTCTAAAGGGAGAGGGTGGTCAAGGCTTTAGTGATGATTTGGCTTTCCTATCTCTTCAAAGTGCCTTGTGGGTTTAGGATTGCCAGTCCTTGGGGTGGCAGTTGGTTGGTAGTTGATGGAGATGGCCAATCCCTCCTTATTGAATGATAGCTACAAGGGTAGGGCTGGAAGCAGGATTATCATATGTGTAGTGCTGCTATTCTCAGAACTGGGTCAGGAAATGGTACTTTTGTCCATGAGGAAAGTGGGCCCTTTTCCACAATGATTTCTCCCTTCAATGATAGCATCAGGGCTCATGGGTCTAGTGGGTTGGTGAGGTTACTGCCATTCTCAAGGATCTCAGACTCAGCTTCCTGGGCTGTCACCATCAGGGGAATTGCGTAAGGGGCTGGGATATTGCCATTCCCACAAATGGTTCCTACCACCATCAAAGGGAGATATGGTGGACTGAGGTCATGGTGGTGGTGATAACTTGACTTGTCCTGAACAAGCTGCTGCTTCTTCTCTGAAAGGGAACCTGGCTGCTTCAGGCTGACTTACCTGCCCTCTGTTAGTGAAAAAAGGATAATCTTTTGCTCTTATTGTACTGTGATGATATGCCCATAGCGTTCTGCTTATTAGTGAGAAGGGGTTCGTCATTAGTTTTTTGGTTTTATATGGTACAGAATAGAAAATCTCTTAAAAGAAAACTTTGGTTTTTTTTTCTTACTTTTGTTATAGGGAAATGCCTCTTTATGTCTGGGCTGAGTGAGGTCCAGTTAAATCATATGGATGACCATACTTTGCCAGGAAAGTATGGCATTGGCTTTACAAATATGGTTGAAAGGACCACCCCAGGCAGCAAGGATCTCTCAAGGTAGGGCAGGAACAATGATTTTTAATGCTACGAAATAGAAACCTTGTGGACTGCAATTATCTGCTCCTCCTCTATTTTCCATCGTGTTACAGAATTATTTTTTTTTAAACCCTTACCTTCCATTTTGGAATCAATACTCTGTATTGGTTCCAAGGCAGAAGAGTGGTAAGAGCTAGGCAATGGGGGTCAAGTGACTTGCCCAGGGTCACACAGCTGGGAAGTGTCTGAGGCCAGATTTGAGCCTAAGACCTCCCATCTCTAGGCCTAACTCTCAATCCACTGAGCCACCCAGCTGCCCCCTTGTTACAGAATTATGGTGCTGGGATTATTTTTATTTTAATTCTAAAGATTTGCCAAGATAGCTTATTACTGCATTATATAGAGCCGTCTCTTGACTGCTCTGTTATTCCATTTTAGTAAAGAATTTCGCGAAGGAGGACGTATTTTGGTGCAGAAATTACAGAAGTACCAACCTCGAATAGCAGTTTTCAATGGAAAATGTAAGATTTTTCTATGCTCTCCAGCTGATTTTCTGATGATGTTGATGTTATTTCCCATGATTCTCCATGTTTGTTATTATGGTTTGTTTTATTTCAGGTATTTATGAAATTTTTAGTAAAGAAGTTTTTGGAGTAAAAGTTAAGAAGTTGGAATTTGGACTTCAGCCCCATAAGGTCCCAGATACTGAAACTGTAAGTTCCTCAAACTGCATTTGTTAGCAAATTAGTTATGGATGGAAAAGAAAAGATTTTTAATCAGATTAGCCTTTTCTCTTCTTCAGTCGACAGTAATTAATGAAAAGGAAAATAACATGCTGATCTAAATAAAGTCTATACTTCCAAGATTTGATCTCTCTGAAAGGAAAAAATAGATGGATAGACTACAGTAACACCAAATACAAACTAAATTCATTGTTTATAGAAACCAATTTTAGGGGAGAAACAATTTGGCCCACAGTTAGGCCAGTATGGTTAAATGAATTAGTTTATATTGCTGAATAGTACTTTTTTGATTTAAGATGTAAACTATATGTATGAATGGATAGTTAAACAAATGAATTAAGTCCTGTAAATGCTATAGCTCCCCAAAAGTTAAAATATACTTGTAAAATTCAAGCATATTGGGGTATCTAGGTAACATAGTGGATAAGAGCACCAGGTGTGTAGTCAGGAGGACCTGGGTTCAAATCTGGCCTCAGACACTTTCTAGCTGTGTGACCCTGGCAAATCACTTAATCCCAGTTACCCAGCCGTTACCACTCTTCTGCCTTGGTCGGAAGGCAATGTTTTTTTTTTGTTTTTAATTTAAGTATGTGATCTTTTATTGACATGGTAGTAAAAAAGGACAACATTATTGCAATGCCATATTTAAGGAAAGATAGAAATACAAATAAAATAAAGTCTTTTTTCAGTGTAGTGTAGAAGTGAAGAACACCTCAGATCAAACATAATTATATACCTGATCTTAATCAATAGATTTCTTTAGTAATGGATTCCTTTTTATAGGTGTCAAGTTATTTGTAGGGCTCCTAGTAACCTTTTACTGGACAGACAGACAGACACACACATACACCTTTTGTGACAAGGTGACCTTTTGTGACCTTATAGGATGTAAGCTTCTTGAGAGTAGGAGCTGTTTGACTTGTATCTATAACCCTACCATCTAGCCTGACACTTAGTAGGAGTTTAATAAATACGTGATTGGCTTCCAGCAGTCAAGATGGCAGAGTAAAGAACATTCCAAGCTCAACAAATTCATCTCCAAGCAACCACGAAAAAAAAAATGAATCCCACCTTAAAACACATTGTGGAGTGACAGAACCAACAGAAGATAGTGAAGAAGGGTTTCAGTCAAAAACAAACCTAAAGTGACAGCAGAAAGGACCTGTCTCAGTAGTTTAAATGGATAGAACAGTGGAATCAGCAGCATGAGGAGCTGCTCGGATAATCCTTAGAAAAAGGAATAACTCAAAGGAGCAGAACCAGGAAAACATTATACACAGAGACTGATACATTGTGGTACAATCGAAGGTGATGGACTTCTCCATTAGTATCAATGCAATTTCCCTGAACAATCTGCAGGGATCTAAAAAAAATACTACCCACAAGCAGAGGATAAACTGTGGGAGTAAAAACACCGATGAAAAGCAACTGCTTGACTACAGGGTTGGAGGAGATAAGACTGAGGAGAGACTCTAAATGAACACTATAATGCAAATTCCAACAACAGGGAAATGGGTTTGAGTCAAGAACACATGTGATAACCAGTGGAATCATGCGTCGGCTATGGGAGAGGGAAAGGCGGGGGGGGGGGGGGAGGGTGAAGAAAATGATCTTTGTTTCCAGTGAATAATGTATGAAAACGACCAAATAAAATAATATTTAAAAAAAAAAGAAAAAGGAATAACTCCAGCAGTTATAGCACCAGAGGGAGCTGATAGCTGAGGAGTGGAATTCAATAAATCCACTGTATATGGCACTTAGAGAACTCAAGGACAATACTTCCACAGCAATGGAATCCAGTCTCAACACATAGGCAAAATCACAAAAAAAAAAGCCTCCCAAAATGAGTAAGAGACAAAGAAAGGCCAGACTTAAAACTATTTCAGTAAAAGGGAATACCTTTTTTGCAAGCTTTCTTACCTTTTATGGCCTTTTTGCAAGTTCAGAAGAGTACTTCGATGCCAAAATGGAAATTTGTGAACCTTCATAGACAAATGTAAAGGAAAGTCAGGCTTAAGATGAACTCCTGTAAAAGCTCTAAAAGAGGATCCAAAAGCAAATCATAAAAGACTTGGGGAAAAAAAATTAGAAAAGAAAATGTTGCTGGTCTCAGACACTTCCTAGCTGTGTGACCCTGGGTAAGTCACTTAACCTCCATTGCCTAGCCCTTACTGCTCTTCTGCCTTGGAGCCAATACAGTATTGACTCTAAGACTAAAGGTAAAGGCTTTTTAGGAAGGAAGGAAGGAAGGAAGGAAGGAAGGAAGGGAAAAGAAAATGTTGGGAAAAGTCAATATCTTAGAGCAAAAACTCACTGAAAACTCATTGAAGGAAGAAAAAGGAAATATGAAATCTCAAACAGGGAAATAACTAAAAAAGAAGTACAAATCTCAAAGAAGAAAATGGTTCCCTATAAATTATAATTTGTCAAATGGAAGCTAATGACTCCCATAAGAAAGCAGAGAAAAACAAAACGTTCAAAAGAATGAAAAAAAATTGAATAGCTTACTGGAAAATAAATCTAGGAGAGATACCCTAAGAATCATTGGACTGTCTGAAAGTTATGACCAGGAAAAAAAAAGACTAGACTCCACATTGCAAGAAACTTTCAGGGAGAATTGCTCTGATGTTTTTGAACAAGGGTGTGGGGGATAGAAATGGAAAGAATCCACTGATTGTTGCCTAAAAGAGATCCAAAATTTCACCATCTCAGGACTGTTATAGCCAAATTCTGGAACTCTCTGAGCAAAGGGGGCGGGGGGGGGGGCACACAATTCAAATATTGTGGAGCCACAGTTAGGATTACACAAAACCTAGCAGCTTCTACATTAAAGGACAGAAAGTTGTGGAATAGGATATTCTGCAAAGCAAAGAATCTAAGATTACAAACAAGAATTACCTACCCAGTGAAACTGAACATAATACTCCAGGAGAAGAAGTACATATTTAATGAAATAAAGAATTTCCAGGCATTCTTAATGAAATTACCAGAGCTGAAAAGAAAATTCCATGAGTAAATTTGACACTCAAGAGAAGCATAAAAAGGTAAGAAGAAAAGAAAAAGTACTTTAATGAGGTTGAATTGATTATATTCCTATACACAGGAAAGTTTTAACTAGAATACTTATGTTATCTGTGATACAAGAGATACTTACTTTAAAATAGTTATGGTAATCAAGAGAAACAGTGCAAGGGTTAAACTGATTCCATTATTACATCAGATGATAACTAAAATACTTAAGATCTATAATAAGAGATAATCAATGTAATCAAAGGAAATAGTGGGTTAAACTGAATTACTACAAAAGGTGATGACTAAGGTAATTAAGATATCTTTGATACTTAAAGTACCTACTGTACTTAAAGTATTTAGGATACTTGAGGTATAAAACAGTGATGGCAAACCAAAGATGGAACTCTGGGCACCCTCTCTCCCCACCCACAGTGTTTATTACTAGAAAGACTGAGAGACTCAAGTGGAGCTGCTCCCCTCCCCCTCTCTGCTATGCCTAATGACATTTTTTCACATCCCCACCCTTTCACTGAGCAGCCCAGTGGGAGCATACAGTGGGTAAGGTGACCAGCTCACAGGTGGTAGAGCTAGAGGACTCACCTCCATCTCTACACTTGCTGAGGACATACCTCACTTCACCTGCCCCTCTACCCAGCAGACCAGTGGGAGTGTTTTCTCCCTCTCCTGTGTTGGGTAAGGGGCGGGGGAGCATGACATTTGGTCTGGTGGGTGCAGTGGGGCAGTAAATAGGAGCAGAGAGTAAGTGGGATATGACAGGTTTCTATAGAAACCCATCTTAACTGTATAGGGAAGTAAAAAAAGGGGTGGGGAGGGGTCAGGGTAGGGTGGACTCCAGGAAGTGATAATCAGAAATAAAAATATTTGTGAACAGAGAAAAGCTGAGAGGAGAGAAAGAAGAATATATAGGAGAAATAAGATGGAGGGAAATGCATGGTAATTATAACTGTGAATGTGAACAGGATGAACTCTCATATAAAATAGAAGAGGATAGCAGAGTAGATTAAAAGCCAGAATCCCACAGTGTTTCACAAGAAACATGTTTAAAGCAGGGAGCGATACACCAAATAAAGGTAAAGGGCTGAAACAGAATCAACTACCCGTTAGCCAAGGTTTAAAAAATAGGGGTAGCAATTATAATCTCAGGTATAGGAAAAGGGAAAATTAATTTAATTTAAAAAGGTAAGGAAGAAAATTATATCTTGTACTATAGACAGTGAAGTAATATTCATATTAAACATATGTACCAAATGGCATAGCATCCAAATTCCTAAAGGAGTTATATGAATTACAAGAGGAAATAGACAAGGACATTAATCTTAATTACCCTCTCAGAATTAGATAAATCAAGCCAAAAAATAAACAAGAAAGAAATTAAAGAGGTGAATAGACTTTTAGGAAAGTTAGATTTTGGGGATACAATCAGAATACTTAGGGAGAATTTTATATCTTTAAGTGCTTACATCAATAAAAGAACAGATCAACGAATTAGACATTCATCTTAAGAAAACTAGAAGAAGAAAAAAATACCCAATTAAATGCCAAATTGGAAATCCTAAAAATAAAAGAAATTAATGAAATCAAAAGTAAGAAGACCATTGACCTAATAAATAAGACAAAGAAGCTGGTTTTGTGGAGGAAAAAAATCAGTAAAATAGGTAAACCATTGGTGTTAATTTGATCAAAGAAAAGAAAGAAGAAATCCCAATTATTCATATCAAAAATGAAAGATACAAATTCAGAGCCAGTAATGAGAACGTTAAAGCAATTATTAAAAGTTGTTTTGCCCAAATATATGCCAATAAATCTGAATGAAATAGATGGATATTTAAAAATATATAAATTGCTCAGGTTAACAAAAGAAGAAATAGAATACTTAAAACAATTCCATTTCAGAAAAAGAAATTGAATAAGCCATCAATGAATTCCATAAGGAAAAATGCCTAGGGTCAGATGAATTCACAAATGAATTCTACCAAACATTTCAAGAACAATTAATTCCAGTACTTATTTAAATTGTTTTGAAAAACAGCTAAGAAAATCTCCCAATTTATTTTTATGACACAAGTGTGGTCCTGTTACCTAAAGCAGAAAGAGAAAAAACCAGAAGTAAATTGGGATTCTAGTATACTGTTATTGGAGCTGTCAATAAACTATTCTGGAGAGCAATCTGGAACCATGCCCAAAGGGCTATCAAACTGTGCCTACCCTTTGATCCAACAATACCACTACTGGATCTGTATCCCAAAGAGATCAAAGATAGGAAGAAAGGACTTCTTGTACAAAAATATTGATAGTAGCTCTTTTTGTGGTGGTAAAGAACCAGATACTGAAGATGTCCATCAATTGGGGAATGGCTGTATAAATTATATACAGGAGAACATTGTACACAGAGACTGATACATTATGGCACAATCAAATGTAATGGACTTCTCTACTAGAAGCAATGCAATGACCCAGGACAATCCAGAGGAACTTATGATAAAGAATGTTATTGACATCCAGAGAAAGAACTGTGGGAGCAGAAACACAGAAGAAAAACATGATTGATCATGTAGTTTTGGTTTTAAAAAAATCACTCTTCTGAAAATATGAATAACATGGAAATAGGTTTTGAAGAGTGATACATGTATAACCCAGAGGGAAGAGGGATGGGAAAAAAAAAACATGGATCATGAAACTATGGAAAATATTCTAAATAAATTATAATTAAAAAAAATTTTTTTTTGAGGTCTACGGATATGACTTTTGGGGGAAGATGAAGACAAAAAAATGTTTTTACACTTAAAAAAAAGCCACATTATGGCATATGGTCGTAATAGAGTAGTATTGTGCTATAAGAAATGACAAACAAGAAGATCAAAAAAACCCTGGAAAGACTCGTGTGAAGAGAGCAGAACCAGGAGAATGCTGAACATGGTAGCAGCAATAAAACTCAATGATCGATTCTGAATGACAGTCTGTCATATCTTCAATGCAAGAAGGATTTAAGGCAACTCCAAGGGACTCATGATGAAAAAGGCTATCCACCACTATAGAAGGAAGAGATGAGGTCTGAATGCAGTTTGAAACATGCCTTTCTTCATTTTATTTCCTCTGTGGATTTTTCTCTAGTGTAAACAATGTGTTTTGTCTCACAACATGATGAACAGGGAAATATGTATTGCATAATAATACATGTACAGTCTGCCATCTTGGGGAGAGAAAGGGGGTTGAAGGGAGGAGGAGGGAGGTAGAAAAATGAAAGAAAAAATGTTTTAAAAATGAATGATTGATTAATCTGATTTTGCTTCCCTATAGAACCCTTTTCTCCTACCAGCTAGCTGACTGAGCAAGTCCATTGACCACTCTGGGCCTCATGGGTTGGAGTCTTGTCCCTGGGGTGGGGGTGAGTGGGTGAGTTGGGTATGTGAAATGGGGGCAAAAGGACAAGGAAGTTGTTGTTCTGGCCTGGCTCATCATTCTCAATGTCTCCACTTTTAGCTCTGCTATGTCATGCCGTCATCTAGTGCCAGGTGTGCTCAATTCCCACGGGCCCAAGATAAAGTGCATTATTATATCAAGCTGAGAGATTTGAGAGATCAGCTGAAAGGTGTTGTACCAAATGCAGATGTGCAGGAGGTGCAGTATACATTTAATCTGCAACTTGCCCAAGGTACGTACACAAAGGCAGAGGCAATATGGTCTCCATTAAGCCAACAGTCTCCTAAGATGCATTTAATTCACATGATTTCTTTTAGAGAAAACATTTTTGCCTCTTACTCTTCCCCTCACCCCCAGGTTTTTCTAGTAATTCCTTTCAACATCTCCCCCAGGCTTTTAGATCCCCCTAAATGAGAGGACTATAACTATCTCAGCCTTTTGGGAGTCACTGACATCTCATGAAGCCTAAGGATGCCTTCTCAGAATAACATTTGGTTGTTTTTCTAATACACAAAGATGGAATGCTTAGGATTACAAACTAAACCAATTAGTAAAAATTGCTAAGTCATATGTTTGTTAAAGTATATTTATAGATTCCAGGTTAAGAACCTCTATCCTAGAGCGGTGGTGGTTGGGGTTTGTTTTTGTCTTTACAATGTTGCAGGGAGGAGTTGGGTTGGGACCAAGAAACATAACATGCTTTTAGAATTACAAATGAGGTGGCCAGATGTCTTTGAAGTTCTTTCTGCACCCAAATTACCTTTATAGAAAAAGATGTTTGGGGTGAGCACAGATGTTTTTTGGGTTTCTGCAAAAGTGAATTACTGAGTAACACTTTCAACTTCTAACTTCTTTTGAGTAACTGTTTTCAAACTAATAGTTCAAAGGAGTTTTAATGTTTTTTTTCTTCATACAGAGGATGCAAGGAAGATGGCTGTTAAAGAAGAAAAATATGATCCTGGTTATGAGGCAGCCTATGGAGGTGCTTACTGTGAAAAAGCATGTGATGTTGAGCCGTGTGCCTTCTCTTTAGATGGGACAGGTGAGTGATCCCTCCCTTTATATGTCTGTTCTGCTGTTTTCCCAGACCATAACAACACCGTAATTTTGACCATGTTGAGGAAGCAGTGAAAGATGAACTTGGAGTCAGGAAGCCTTGGCTTCACCTCCCACCCCTGACACTAGCTCTGTGACCCTGGGAGTGTCACCAGCCCTCTGTGGTCTCAGGCAGGCTCCTTAGGACTTGCCTGGTGTTTGATGGATCATAATCTGTTGTGATGAAAGGAAGCCTCTTGCCTTCTCTTGAAAAATAGCAGTTACTGTAAGTAATTAGGTTAATGATGGCAGAGATAGAATTACCAATTCAATGTGTAATTAAAGAAAAAAGTTTCTTGTCAATTATTGTAACTCAAAATAATAACCAATATTATATTTTTTAACCCTTAACTTTAGAATATATACTAAATATCCCTTCCAAAGCTGAAGAACAGTAAGGGCTGGCCAGTGGGAGTCCTCCTGATTCCATGCCTCATGCTGTATTCCCTGAGCCACCTAACTGCCCTTCCCACATATCATGTGAATGATTCTACCACCCTGAACAACTTTAAAAATGGTTCTGTTTTCAAATAGTTAAGAATGAAATTCTAGTTTATGACATCATCTTTGGCAAATCTGCTTCTCAGAAACCTTGACCATCATTTCCCATTCTCCTTTAAAGATCTTCAGTTTATCATCTCAGGCTTATAGACAGAATAAACTAAGAAATGATTTTTTTTCTTACCTAGGAACAAATAATGCAATCTTAAGCGGAGAACCAACTTTTGGGGACATTGCAAGCGACCAGTGGATGACGCAGTCATTCACAGACCAGATTCTGCCTTCATTCAATCCCTTTGGGACACCAGAGCAAGAGGGCGGCTGTGTGTGAGAACAGCCTTTGGAAGCTCATCCTAAATGCTGCAGTTTTAATGCAGCTGTCCAAAAGAAGAGTGCCTCAGTTCACCAGCTGAAGCATTTTAAGTGGATTTTACTCCTTTTATTTTCTGATAACCCCAAACTGTTGTGTGGTAGAATTAGCTTGATGAGCTAGCTAGCTAGATAGTGTGAAGCAAATGTAGATCCTTTTGTATGTGAGTTTTTATATTTAACTTATGCCATCATTACAGTTTTTGACAAACTGTAGTCTCATTTTGGAAGAAATGATTTCTTTTGGGAGTTGCTTGTAGTTTGTATTTTTTTTTTAAACAGCCTGTATATTTATACTTCTTAAACCTGCATCTAGGAAGAAATTCCAGGGTCCCTATGCCTGAAAAGCACATTCTGTGCATGATTGTCACGGGTACAGACACACAGATGTGTGTCACAATTCACGTGTGCACATGACACGCCTCACCTGCTGTCCATGAAATATGTACTTTGGGACTTGGGGATTTTCCAGTTGTGCTGATATAGGACCCTAAATCATTTTTTCCCCAAAGTGGCCCCTTCCCCATGTGGCCAACAGTTTGCATTTATTGGTAAGGAAGTTGCCTGGGCTCAATCCATGTGTGGCTCAGGATCAGAGCCTTTCCTCTGCAGCAGGCCAGGAGCTGGCATAAAGCAGCCGGCTCTGGGGAATGCAGACAGGCCATTGAAAATCACATTTTCAGTGGTTCATTTGTCACTTGGCAGATTGTTACTTGTGAGGAAGAACAGAGGTATGTGGTTTGGAGGCAGTGACCTTTATGTCTGGGTGCCTGCCTCTGCTCTCCATGTGGTAGGGGAAGAAAGAAAGACGGGAGCAAAACGAATGACTTTTAGTCAGAGCAAGGCATTGCTCATAATGTTTTCATGATCAAATAGGTGCTTTTCATACTTGAAACATGCATAAAATGTGGTGTCTATAGCATAATATCATTTTCCTTGCTGGTCTTATCTAATAAGCCAGTACTTTTCATTCCCTCTCTCCACCATAACTCATCTCTTTGGCAAGAATGTCCATAGGTTAGGGTGGGTGCCATGAAAAAGGTATTTGGATTCTTTTGATTTTCTAGCATACAGTCTCCATGGTGCTACAGATGACCCCATAATTCCTTTGTTTTGTGTGTGTTACACCCATTCATTGATGCCACTTTTATTCAATTCTGACCTGGTCAGAATGCTCCAATCATGGAAGGTCAGAGCTGGAAGAGGCCCTGGAGAGGCCTGCTAGTTCAGCTCCTTAATTTTGTTAGTGAGGAAACTGAGGCCCAGTGAGGGTGATAAGTGTTTTGTGAACTAGGGCAAGAACCCAAATGTCCTAATCCCCAATCCAGTGCTCTTAAACGTCATGCTTTTATATTCAGATAGTATGTGGCTTTTTAAATATGAAATATTTATGATGGTTTATAGTTCTTGTTTTCAGGGGGTCGTGTGGCTTACCCCACTCTTTGTAATAGCTGTTTAAAAATTGATCTTGTGAATCGGATCTTGCCCTTTTTTTTTGCTGTGGGCTGTGCTGGAAGCTTTCTCTTTTTGCTGAAGTCTCAGTCAAGCTGTGTGAAAATCTTTGTTCTTTGTTCTCTAAAATGATGTACTGTATTACCGTTTACATGGACGTTCAAGGTGCTCCCAAGTGCCTTGCATCAGGGATTAGTAGGAATTCAATTCTATTTTCACAAGAACTATGTAAATTAGCATGTGATTAGGTACCACTAGAGTATGTATGTCACTATTGTAGCTTTACAATAGTTTTGGTTTTAGTCTTTGGATTTTGTCACACACCGGCTATGGAAGTGAATATTAGAAATATCTAACCATGTGATATGGCGTTTTCATGAAACCCAAGAAATCAGTCGTGGCTATTCAATTATCTTCTCTATGATGGTCTGGAGCTTTTTCATTAAATGATGGATGGAAAATATTTTAAATTCTTTCAGAAGTCTGCCAATTTTGACAAATTTGACAATAAAATTATAGGAATTCTGTCTCTGTTGTCGTCCTTTTGTGGGAGATTCAACATTTTATTCAGGCTTTTGTATATTCAGTTTTTTGGGGGGAAAAAACCTCCACTTAATTGAAAATGTTTGACATAGTTCAATACCAGAGAAATTAGAAAATCAAAAACCATTAAATATTTTAAACTTAATAGTTCAATAGACTGGTGACTCATAAGTTAGATAGAAAAATGCCTCATCTTTATTGTGAAATCTTAAAATGTGGTTAAAAATCTCTTGTTTTCTGATTTTATTAATCCTTGAAGATGCTTATTTTTCTTTGAAGGTCAAGCTAAGCAATTGAATGTTAATGTACCAATTTCTTTCCCACCATATATTTACAGTTTTGATTTTCCCTAAGGAGGTACTTTGGGGGAGAAAAAAAAATCCATTTCTACATTCCATAGTACAAGTCTCAGAAGCCTTCTTTGTTAAATGAAGGTGAATCCTATGATTCAAATGTGTTGAAAAAGTGCTCATAAAATAATCCACTTGTTGCAAGTTGATGCAGCAAGAGCGAACATGCTGTAGGTCCGTGTATCAACTACCTCCACGATTGAGTTTGAATTTTCCAGAAGGGTCAGGAATGAACCAGCTTTCCCAGAGGTCAGGGTGAACACTAGGGAAGTCCCAAGGTTTGTGCCTTCCATTCCAGTGAAGTAATTTAGCCTCCTGAAGAAAATGCTCAGAGTATCTGGCGTCTGCACTCCAGCCTTCAGTGGGTTTGGGAAGAAAGCAAGAGAAGCATCCCATTAGAAGGCATTTTAAAAAGCAAAGCAGCTGTCAGTAAATTTGATATAGAGAGAAAATAGGACATGACAGGACCATGTTGAACCATTAATTCAGTAGTGTGAGAAACCAAAGGAAACTCGGAGGCTTGTTTATGCCATTGGTTTGCCTGTGACCTGCCATGAGGGGTGGAGAATGAGCCAAGAACCCCAAATCTAGAGCCAGGAAAACCCCCAAGAGAACACCTATTCCAGCCCCCTCATTTATCAGGGGAGGAAACTTTGGCCCATGGAGGTTTAATTACGTAACATCTCCAGGGTCACATAGGGAGTAACTATCAGAATGAGAACAGCCCTGGGAGGGAGATGGCTGCTACCTACTAGTCCCATTTTACAGATGAGGAATCTGAGGCAAACAGGTAGTGTGACTTACCTGGGGTGACTGTCAGAATTCAAACTCGGATCTTCCCTGATTCCTGTGCTACCTAGATGCCTAATTCTATATTAGAAGCTGATCTGTAATCTACAGAGTCTGTGCACTTCTACACACACACAGATGTATATGTGCTACACTATACACATACTCAAAACATGGGCAGCTGGGTGGTACAATGAATAGAGCACTTGGCTTGGAGTCAGGAAGACACTTAACCTCTATCAGCCTCAGTTTTCTCATTTGTAAAATGGGGATAAGAGCACCTACCTTTTAGGGTTGTGAGCATGAGATAACATTTGTAAAGCACTTAGCACAGTACCTAGCATAGAGTAGGCTCTTAAATGTTTCCTTCCTCTCCCTTCTTCCCCTCCCTTTCTCCTTCCTCATCCCTCCCTTTCTTCCTTTTTCCTTCCCAGCTTTCTTCTGGCCTCTCTCCCTCCTTCCTTTTCCTCTATCCATCTCTGCCTCTAATGGTTTTGTGTTTTTTTAATTAGATACAACCTTTATTGCAGCTTAAATCATACCCCATATGATTTTTTTTAAACCCTTACCTTCTGTCTTAAAATCAATGCTACATATTGGCTCCAAGGCAGAAGAATAGTAACGGTTAGGCAATGGGGGTGAAGTGACTTGAACTCCCAAATCCTCCCCTCTCTAGGCCTGCCCATTGATTTTTTATAACACATTTTTATACTATGGAGCCATTATAACTGAGCTGTAGGATCTCACTTTCTCCCAATTCCCAGAAAATTTTGCACTCATAATTTGTAATCAAAGTTACAGGATTTTGTTCTGTCAAAAATGCCTTTAACTCCTGCAACGTGGTGTCTAGGACTTCCAGAAGCAAACTAATGCCACTCAAGCTTGTGTTTTGGGCAGTCCATTTCAGGACGCATCGAGAGCTTGCTTCTTCCCCTTGGCTCCACGCAAGGCTTACCCAGGTGCCTGATGTGCCACAGTGGATTGATGTGAGAATGCTTCCCGTAAAATACGATGAGCATGGGGGACGTGGCCACTCCACCACCCAGGGAGCTGCTATACAGGTTTTCCCTAGGAGAAACGGTATATATTCTGTGAAACGTGGAGGTCTTCCAGCTCCGAAGGAAAGTAACTTGTCCAAACAAAGCACACAGGAATCTGGGGTTTCGTCTCCATTGTTAAAGCTTGACTTCTTGGGGCAAGAACTACCACGCCAGAATATTTCACAGAGAATCACGATAACGTTTTCTAATGAAGATCCCTAGATTTTCAGTATTGCTCAAGTTTTTAGTTCCCTTTTCTCTGCCTAGATCACACACTCAAAAGGCTTTGTAATCTCGACGGACAGCATTGTTCTCTCTAATAGAGCCCATGTGTGCCTGTGCCCTGTAACACTTCACCTGGGCGTTGCAGTGGATAGTGCTGGGCTCAGAACTGGGAAAACTCCACTTTCTGAGTTCAAATGTGTCCTCAGACACTCACTAGCCGGGTGACCCTGGGCAAGCTCCTTAACCCTATTGGCCTCAGTTTTCCTATCTGTAAAATGAGCTGAAGAAGCACATGGCAAACTGCTCCAGTATCTTTACCAAAAAAAACCCAAAGAGGTCATGAAGAATCAGACACAATGAAAACAATACATCTGCCCCAGGAGTCCACTCAATGTACTAGAGGACTTTCTCGTTTTCTTCTCACAACATGGGCTATCAGTGCAGCAATTTTTTTACCCGCCATTCTTGTCTTTAAAAAAAAAAAGCAATAACCATGAAAAAGCAGGTTCAAGTGGGTCAGTCTTACTATAGGGTTAGGGATAGCAACTGGACCTTTGATTTCACTGGCATAGATGAGGAAACTCCTCCCACTGCAGGTTGGTACCTTTCTTGCAACCTAGAGCAGTGATGGTGACCGTTTTGGAGTTGGAGTGCCAGGCCCCACCCCAGGTGCCTTGTCCCTCCTCCACACATGCCGGGTGTCCCCTCCCCCCCCAATCCCAGACAGGAGGGAAGAAGCACTCTCATTGGGCTGCTGGGCAGAGGGGCAGGGGATGTGAAAAAATGTCATTGGATGCAGTGGAGAGGGGGAGGGGAATAGCTCTGCCTGAGTCCCTCTGCCTTTCTAGTAACCAACTCTGGGGGAGGGAGAGGAGCTGTGTGCCCAAAAAGCACTCTGTGTGCCATCAGTTCACCATCACTGTTCTAGAGTCTTGAAGAGTTGCCTAGAACACTGAGACATTGCCCTGGACATGGTGACTCAAATCCATCCCTTCCTGATCCTGTGATGAGATCTGTAGTCAATATTCTAAATAATCTTAAAACACAAATTCTTTTCTTTCTCTAAAGGACAATAGATCTCGAGTTTGAAAGGGCCTTCAAAGCCAACTAGTTCAAACCCCTCATTTAACAGATGAAGCACATAAACATTAAATAACTTGCCCAACATCACATAGGTTGCTTATTAGCTTAATTTCAGCATTCCTCTGATTTAGAGGATTTGTATACTTGTTGCTTTGTTGTCTTGTCTGACTTTGTGACCCCCTTTGTGGTTTTCTTGGCAGAGATACTGGAGCGATTTGCCATTTCCTTTTCCACTTCATTTAACAAATGAGGAAACTGAGGCAAACAGGGTGAAGTGACTTGCTCAAGATAACACAGCTAGAGTCTCAGGCCAGATTTGAACTCAGGTCTTCCTTACTGCAAGCCTAGCACTCCATTCACTGCCCATTTTTGTATATTTACTTCACTAACTTCAGTTATATTCACTTCAGTTCAACTAAGAGAGTCAAAAAATGTTTGAGCTAGTAGAACCCTTTCTGGCCATTTAATCCAAACCTCTCTTAAACATCCTATAAAAGTTATCTAATAAACGGAAAATTAACTGAGGAGTTTTCCTCTCCATATGAAAGAGCCTCGCACATACGCCACATTTCTTTGCATCCACTTCTCTAGTTGCTTGGTGATACGCTGGTGTTTCCATTCAGTCATATTGGCAACAATCACACCAGGATTAAAAGAGCAGGTACCGGGGCTGATGCCAAGGTCTTTGATTGCCTTCTTTCGGTAGTCCAGAAATCCCATGTATGTATTCTGCAGAAGAAGATGGATTTTGGCTAATGAGCCAGGCTTAGCACATTGTTTCTGCAAAACTATCAGCCACTCGAAGTGATAATGAGGGATATGACATCTGACCCCACGTGGCGCCATAATTTATCCCCACCCATATTGTTCCACTGCTGCTATTGTGAAGTGGATAGGTTGGGTCTTCTAGCTAATAATTTGCACTCCTATGGCCTTGTTAAGTTAAAAAGAATTTTGCTCAATATGCCTGTATGAGATTTGTTCTAAGTAGCCATCCAGACTCGGGAGGAAAGTGGTCTGTACCTGGTGTTAGCGCTGGGACCTGATTCAAGACCAGCATTCCACTCCTTGTTTTATGCAACGTATTTTAAAATGTTCCAAGCAAAAATGAGGGGCTGTCCTCCGATTGGGGAATGGCTGAACAAATTGTGGTACATGTTGGTGATGGAATACTATTGTGCTCAAAGGAATAATGAACTGGAGGAATTCCATGGGAACTGGAACGACCTCCAGGAAGTGATGCAGAGCGAAAGGAGCAAAACCAGGAGAACATTGTACACAGAGCGGATACACTGTGGCACAATCGAATGTAACGGACTTCTCTACTAGCAGCAATGCAATGATCCAGAACAATTCTGAGGTTATGAGAAAGAACACTATCCACATCCAGAGGAAGAACTGTGGGAGTAGAAACACAGAAGAAAAACAACTGCTTGATCACATGCATTGAGGGGAAATGGCTGGGGATGTAGACTCTAATCGATCACCCTGGTGCAAATATCAATAATATGGAAATAGGTCTTGATCAATGACACATATAAATCCCAGTGGAATTGCTCATTGGCTATGGGAGGGGTGTGGGAGGAGGGTAGGAAAGAAACATGAATCATGTAACCAGGGGAAAATATTCTAAATTAATTAATTAAATAAAATTTCCAAAACTTAAAAATAAATAAATAAAACTTTTAAAAAATGTTCCAAGCATAATTGATTGAAAAACTTCTCAGGGGCCAGACTCTATTCTTAAAATAGATGTAACAAATCCAGTGTTTTGGGTTTTTGCTGTTGTCATTGTTGTTTACCTTTTCATTTGAAAGAGATCTTAGAGATCATCATATTGTCCAACCCTTTCATTGTATATGGGAGGAAGCTGGAGATGTGTGACTTGGAGGAGAGGAGAATTCGGGGGAACATGGCCATGTTTTCAAGTATTGAAAAGACTGTCATTTGGAGGAATGAGTACACTCATTCTACTTGGCCATGGAATGCAGAGCAAAGAATAGATGGAAGCTACAAGGAAACAGATTGCAGCTTAGTCTAATGAATAACATCCTAAAGGCTAAGAGTTGTTCCAATATGGAATGGGCTGCCTAGGAGAATAGTGAACAACCAAATGACCATGGTTCTGCTGCATACAAGACTTTTGGAAGGGCAGAATTTTGTCATAAAGGGAATGCTTTTTAAAAAAAATAAAACCCTTACTTTCCATCTTGGAATCAATACTGCATATTGATTCCAAGGCAGAAGAGTGGTTAAGGGCTAGGCAATGGGGGTTAAGTGACTTGACAAGGGTCACACAGCTGGGAAGTGTCTGAAGTCAGATTTGAACCTAGGACCTCCCATCTCTAGGCCTGGCTCTCAATCCACTGAGCTACCCAGCTGCCCCCAAGGGGCTGCTTTTTAAAGGATGTCCTTTCAACTATTTTTAATGGTTTAAAAAATTTTCTTTACAATAATAAGGTGAAGTATATAGTAGTTTTATCCCCATTTTAAAGATGAGGAAACTAAGGTTTACAAAGTTTATGATCTAGGAAGTCACATAACTAGGGAATGATTAGAAAGGAATTCTAAACGAGACCCTTTGAGTCCAAATCTGGGCCATTTTCCAATATACTAAAATGCCTCCTCTAATTGAGTAGAGATCCAATTAGATGATCTTTGAGGTCTTTGTTAACTCTGAGGTTCTGGGATTCTATGAAACAGTCCCTGGCAAGTTGAGAGTAGACTATGCCTACATAGCTAATATAGTGGCAAAGCTAGAATTAAACTCAGTCTAGTTTTTATTTTTCCATTACCTATTTGTTCCGAGTCTCTCAAATCCCATCTCAACATAGCTGTCAAGATCATTTTCCTAAAGCTCAGGTATGACTATGTTAACCCCTACTCAATAAACTTCAATAGCTCCCTATAACCCCCAGGGTCAAATATAAACTCTTCCATTTTGCTTTCTAATAATAGTATTATTATTTTTATATATATAATTTTATTATAATATATATAATATAAATTATATTTATATATATAATATACATTATATATAAAAAAACTAATAATAATAGTATTATCCCCTCCACATATTCTCTAATCCAGCAAAACATGCCTTTGTGATATTCCTCAAACACAGAGCTCCATTGCGCAGTTTTTCACTCATTGTTCCCTATGACCTGTAATGCTTTTTCTCTTTAACCCCTCTTAGACTTCTTCAAGATTAGGCTCAAATACCATCTTCTTCAGGAAGTCCTTCCTGATTTCTACCCATACTAGATTCTCTCAAAGATCACCTTGTCTCCAATTCGTTTTTTTTTTTCTTCCTTCCTTCCTTCCTTCCTTCCTTCCTTCCTTCCTTCCTTCCTTCCTTCCTTCCTTCCTTCCTTCCTTCCTTCCTTCCTTTCTTCCTTCCTTCCTTCTTTCCTTCCTTCCTTCCTTCCTTCCTTCCCACTCTGTTCCCACCTTCCCTTCCTCCCTTCCCTCCTTCCCTTCCTCTCTTTCTGTCCTTTTCTTTCTTTCTTTCTTTCTTTCTTTCTTTCTTTCTTTCTTTCTTTCTTTCTTTCTTTCTTTCTTTCTTTCTTTCTTTCTTTCTTTCTTTCTTTCTTTCTTTCTTTCTTTCTTTCTTTCTTTCTTTCTTTCTTTCTTTCTTTCTTTCTTTCTTTCTTTTCTCCTTCCTTCCTTCCTTCTTTCTTTCTTTTCTCCTGCCTTCCTTCCTTCTTTCTTTCCTTCCTCCCTCTCTCCCTCTCTCTCTTTCTTTCTTCCTCCTCCATTTTTCCTTTCTTTCTTTCTCATCATCCATCCATCCATCCATCCATCCATCCATGCATCCTCTGTTCAATCATTAAGGGAAAGGGAACAAGACCTTCAAAGAGGGTCAGGCAGGGAAAGACAACAGAATGAGAGTGACTACTCACCTGCATCCCTGCACTTCTAACCATTTCATGGGTGGAAGGTAAATCACAGTCATCTGAGAAAGCCGCTGCATGACCCAGCATCAACTTTGTGTCATACAATTCTTGGATATCCCCTGAGTTTAAAAATACCAAGCTGACATCTCAAAGAAGTAATCAAAGCCCCAAGATACTTAACCTTTTTTAAAAATAGCTAAATAAGTTCAACTCCTTCAGGAAATAAAGACCCAAGGAGGCTAATGAAGGCACAGTGAGTGTGGATAAGGGCTTGACCAAGGATGATTCATGGAATCCTGGGTCCAGAACTGAAAGGACCCTAAGAAGCCATCTAATTCAACCCTTTCATTTTACAGATAAGGCAACTGAGGGGAAGTGCCTGGTCCAATGGCACGCAGCTGGACACTGACTGAACCATTTCCCAGGCCTCTTGCTTTCTCTCCACCCCACAGTATTGCCTTACTTAAAAAAGTACCATTTATTTGTGGTTTAAATGCCACCCCTTCATTCTCTCAACTGCCAGTGTCTATTTCACCCCTAGCTCTGACCTGCAGCATTGGATTGGATCTACTTAAACAAAGTCTTATCCCTTTTCCCTCCCCTAATTCCATGTAAGCTTCTTGAGAGTAGAGGTTGTTTCCTTTTTTGTCTTTGCATACCCGGCCCCTAACCCAGGTCCTTGTACATTAAGAGGAGCTTAATAAATGCTGGATGACTGATGCTCAATTGACGGAGAGGGAGAAACCTCTTTGGCACTCTTTGCCAGTTAATTGTTTTGGTTTGTGTGAATATCTCTCTATACACAGGGAATGTGCTACAGACAAGTGGACAAATCATAACAACAATAATAATGAATTATCTGAAATGGATAGAGGGTTCAGTACTTTAAGGAGTTCAGTTCTGAATCATTTTGCAAAACAAATTTCTTTCCCATTCAACCCTCTATGTAAACCTAAATGTTCATATTCAAACTGGTTTTGTTTAAAAAATAATACACCTTGAGAGCATCGAGGTAGTTAAATGAATAGGGAGCCAGGCCTAGAGACAGGCGGTCCTGGGTTCAAAATGTGGCCTCAGACACTTCCTAGCTATATGACCCTGGGCAAGTCACTTAACCCTCATGGCCTAACCCTTACTACTTCTCTGCCTTGGAACCATTACTTGTATCAATTCTAAGATAGAAAATAAGGGTTTTACATATATATATATATATATATATATATATACATATATATATATATATATATATATACACACAATATACCTGGAGCTAAAATATATGAGGTTCCAGGTTTGGCAAAGAAGACCCATGGTCTTTCTGAAGGATAAAAATGTTTAAAAAGAAAAAAAACCCAGCAGACATTTTCACTAAACCTGTCATTCAGCAGATACTGTGAAAAGGGAATTCTTTGTTCCCTTTGCCTATTCTGAGTTCACACTTGTGAAAGGGAATCCTTTATTTATTCCCTTTGCCTCTTTTGAATTAACACATATTTTCATTGAATCAACAAAAGTTTGAACTAGGTAGAGAGGAGCTCACAAACCACTGAGAGAATTCACACCCTTAGAAATTTGATCAATAAGGAAATTGAACTTCTTGATGAGAAATTGACCTTCAGAGGCCTTTGATAAGAGTTGACACCTTCAGAGGATGAGAGGTGTGAATCCCACAAACATTGCCCCCTGGGCAGTGCTGGACAATTTGGAAGTTGTGATTGATCCTTGTGAAAGGGGGAAGGGACAAGGAGCCACTATAAAAGGCCCTGATTTTCTAGGGCTAGGGAAGTCCACTCCAAGAAGGAAGTCAGCTTCAAGAAGAAGGTCAGCTTCAAGAGGAGTCAGCTTAAGGAAGAAGATTGGCTCAAGAAAGGAAGTCGGCCTCAAGAATCACCTTCAGCTCGAGTCATTGTCTTGACCTGCCTCTTAGAGGGAACTTGGGTAAGTGGATAGCTGATTTTCCCTTCCTGTCTTCTGGAGAGAGTTTAATTCTCAGTTGAAAGTCAAAAAGTCTTGGCTGAGTAGGTTAATGTCATCTACCCTTTTGTATTTCTCTACTTTCCTATTTCCACCTCTTTTGTAAATAAAAGCTATTAAAGATCACTTTGACTTTGAGCAATAATACTTTGAATCATATATTTTAGTCAAACCTTAATTTTAACCCTTCCAATACTGAGTCTCTTCTCTATTGCAAGAACCTATGCTAGGTGCCATGGGAAAAGGAAGGGAACAAATATGTACTAAGCACCTTCTATGTGCTAAGCACTGCACAAATACTATCTCATTTGATCCTCACAACAACCCTGGGAGGGAAGTGCTATTATGCCATTGTTATGGAGGCTACAATGATGACAGCATCCCATCCTTAAGGAGCTGAAAAATGGCATTTAAAGCTCTTTACAACCTGATCCCTCCCTGAACAATTCAGTCTAACTAACCTACTTTTTCTTCCTCACACCCAGTCAGCCATCTCTCACTCCCATGCCTTTGCCTTGGCTCTCCTTCCAAACATAGAATCCCTGGCTGCCTTTAGGACTCAGCTCAAGCATCCCCTTGTCTAGGAGGCCTCTCCTTGTCCCACCCCTTCAAAGGGTGTCATCCTTGACACATTCATTGACTTGGTGAATTGGTTGATTGGTTCAGGGATTCAGACAAAGAGAAAGAAGTGGATCCAGTTGGGCAATGATGGTGCTGAGCAACAATAAAATACACTTCAATCTTTAGATCGATGAGTAGATGGCAGGCTGGCCTTGGGAAGGAAGACCTGGGTTCAAGTTCTGCCTTGAAAACACACACACACACACACACACACACACACACACACACACACACACACACACACACACATGACTTCTGCCCCCAGGCAACTCTAAAATTGGAAATTACTGAGGAGCTGAATTTCCTACACTGATTAAATTAAAATTTGGAATTTTTCCATTGCCAATTATATATTTATGTTGTGTTTTTAAGCTCCAGTGGTCAACCCATTAGGTAATTCATGCAAGTGCTATTTTCACTACTTTACAAAAGAGGAAACTGAGACTCAGAGAAGCAGCGTATAAGTATTAGAGCTGGGATATAAAACCAAACCAAAAATTTGACTTTTAAGTTCAGGGCTCTTTTCATTAGTCAATGTTCCCTTCCCCTACCCCTTCCCCACTGCCATACTCATACCCATCCTGGGCTTTGGGCCATGCAGAGTTCAGAAAAATAATGACAATCCTAGTACACATTTCAGAACAGTGACTAGATCCCTGGATCTGGAGTCAAGATGACCAGAGTTAAAATCTGGCCTTAGATACTGGATATCCTGGGGCAAATCATTTAGCCTTGGTTTGCCTCAGTTTCCCCACCTTCAAAATAGAGGGAAAAAAGGAGTACCAACCTCTCAGGGTTGTGGTAAGGATCTAAGAACTGCACAGTGCCTGACACATTTAATTATTAGCTATTATTATTCTTACTTCAGGGTTTATAAAGCACTGTCCTCCTAGCAATCCAGCGAACTAGTAGTTGGGCACTTTTCTTTTGGAGGGGAGGAGTGGTCAGAACTCCAAGTGAGGAAACTCCCTCTATCCGTGCAGATCTGTAACTGTCCGGTAACTTGGATGCTTAGAGAATTGCTGTGGACTGGGAGACATTCATTGCCCTGTGCAGGAACCCCTCATGTTAGAGGCAGGACTTGAATCTCTATCTTGGCTCCAAAGTCCCTTTCACTATCCATTATCTCATGTTGCTTCTCAGAATAAAGAGCACAGATTTTATTACACCCACTTTATTCCTGGGGACATTTTGGATCTGAGAAGGGGGGGGAAAGACCTGCCTATAGTCACATAGCTAGGAAATAGGAGACTAGGAATAGAATCAGGATCTCTTGCCTTCGAGTCAAGTGTTTTTCCTCCCCTAGGATCCCGGTAAAATGTGGCTGGGAGCTCAATGCAAACAATACCTACAGACTTTTGCTCCTTTCTTCTTCTTAAAAAAAAACAACAAACCCTTCCCTTCCATCTTAGACTCAATACTGTGTATTGGTTCCAAGACAGAAGAGTGGGAAAGGCTAGGCAATGGGGGTTAAGGGACTTGCCCAGGGTCACGCAGCTAGGAAGTGTCTGAGGCCAAATTTGAACCCAGGACCTCCCATCTTTCTAGGGCTGGCTCTCCATCCACTGAGCTACCTAGCTGTCCCCTGCTCCCTTATTCTCATCACTCACAAATAAAACCTTGCTGCTACATGGAGAACAGTCCTCATTTCCAGCCCATTCCCAAATTCCATCTGAAGTCAGGATTTCTCCACATGCAACCCAAACAACTGAGCCTTTTGTCCATTCAGGAAGTCCCTTTGCTCATGGGTGGCTCCTTTCCAAGGGTTCTTGGCAGGCAGCATACCTTGTACGATGACATCATCATCCAAGTAGATGACTTTCTCATGTTTGTGGATAAGCAGAGGGAGATAAAACCTCACAAAGTTCAACTGTTAAAAGAAGGAGAGAAGAAAAGCTCTGAAGGAGGTATTTTATCCCTGAAGGTCTTTCAGCGTTACTTGATGATTCAAAGACTTAGAAAATCTCAGTGTGATTGAAACCTCTCCCCCAGTAAGGAAACTCCCTGTGATTGGTGATTCTTTTCAGTTGTATCTGACTCTGTTTCACCCCAGAGTAGTTCACCATTTCCTTCTGTAGCCCATTTGACAGATGAGGAAACTGAGGCAAACTGGGTTAAGTGACATGCCCAGGGTCACAGAGCTCATAAGTGTCTGAGGCTGGATTTGAACTCAGGAAGATGAGTCTTCCCGACTCCAGGCCTGGTACTTTGACCATTATGCCACCTGCCTGCCTCCAAGGAAACTCCTTACACTCCGGCAGACCAGCACAAATAGTCTTAAAGAGTTGCTTTGGTCTTTGGAGTCTCTGCTCCAGCCTTTCGGTAGAGTACAGCTGATACTATCTCCTGGATACCCCAGGACATCATATATTCAGGGTTACCAGCAGAGACGTGCTGGAGCCAGCTCATACCAGCTTGTGGGAGTCAATGGTCAGATTTTAAATATGAACATTTACACCTTAGAAATCGGCAAACACAATAAATCTGGGCATGATTTGTTTTGTCGATTGCATAGAGTTAAGAAAGTGATTTTTAAAGTGTTAATAAAGTAGATTAAACTTTTTTTAAACCCTTACTTACTGCCTCAGTATAAATTCTAAGACAAAAGAGACCTGACTCTCTATCCACTGAGCTACCCAGCTGCCCCTCAGTTCCCTCATTTTACAGATAAGTAAACTGAGGCTGAGAAAAGTATCTAGTTTGAGGTCATGGAGATCAGACTTTGAGCTAAACCGAATTTTCGAGTCATTGAACCTGTTTGTCTCAATTTCCCAATCTGTACTGGTGGGGGGAGTTTTCTCATAGAGGGTGCTCTATACCAGTGAGATCATATGCCCATACCAAATCATTAAATAAACAAAAGCTGGCCCTTCCCTTTCTTTCTCTTTTTTGGGATACATTAAGGTTTCTAAAAGCATTTTCCTAATAGCCCTGTGAGTGTTATTTGGGAGCAGACATACTCTTGGTGTGACAGAAAAGTTGCTCACATTCCAAAAGTTTAGTCCCCATAGTAACTCCCCACCCCACCTCATAAAGTTTTTAAACAAATTAAAATTTTATTAAGGCTTTTGACTTCTACACTAAATTTCCTTGATTCAACCTTCCCTCATAGAGGAGAAAAATCGTCAAAACTAGCCAACCACCTGTGGGCAATAGAGTATGCAATGTTCTGCTCCTGTTGTCCCCACCAACCCCCCCACCACCAATGACCAAGGAAAGCCCCAATAATTTCCCTGGATGCCTCCCCTTCCACGCACGAGTCTCCCAAGCAGGCTTCCCTTGGAACTCACAGGTTGTAGCAACTCAGGACGTGCAGTGTCTGGTCGGATTTTTCCTTTGAGGACCATTGGGTTGAATTCCACAATTTTAAACTTGATTTCCCTTAGTTTGGAATGCTCAATCCATTTCCTGAAGAGGTGATAAAAGTCAAGGGGCATCATGATTTTAGCAGCTGGAGAGGGATTACTGGATAGACTGGAGAAGGGAGAAAATGGTGCCAGGGAAACCAACTTTGATGATTACAATAGTTCAAGCAAAAAAGTGTTGAATGTCCGAACAAGGGTGGTGGCTCTGCCATTTTTAGAACATCTGGGATATCTTAGGAAGATGCAGCATGGCATCATGAATAAGAAGGCTTGTTCTGATGTCCCAAAGACATGGGTTCAAGTCCTGCCTCCCACATATAATTGCAGTGTGACTGAGTTATATTCCTCTTCAGTGCTCACCAAAGCAACTATATTCATGTAGTTCCTGGGCTTGTATTGGTGGATATACTCTCAGATATTTTATGCTTTCTCTGATTATTTTAAATGGAGTATCTCTTGCTCTCTCTTTTTGCAGGACTTTGTTGGTGGCATATAGAAATACTGATATTTTCTGTAGGTTTATTTTATATCCTGCTGATTTGCTAAAACTACTGATGATTTCAACTAACTTTTCGGTCAAATCTCTAGGATTTTCCATTCATGTCATCTATTGTCTTCCAAAAGAGGGTTTTATTGCCTCCTTTCCCCTTGTGATTACTTTGGTTTCTTTCTCTTTTCTTATTGCTATTGCTAGCATTTCTAATACAATACTAAATGATATTGATGAGAGTAGGCATCTCTGTTCACTCTGATCTTATAAGTGTGAATCTTAAAACTGCTCAGACTCTACCTTGAAACATTTGGCTAAGGCTATTCCCCATTTAAACAATGGGGGTACTTAATCAGGAATGTATTGGGAACTTTAACATTACTCCACCCATACTTAGACAGTACTTTAGGGGAAAATAAAATTGTAAACTCCTGATGGAACAATGAAAAAAGTCCCTAACTCATACTTATAGTAAAGCTAGAACCTTAAGCTAGGTCTGTTTTTAGATCTAATACAAAAGGGTGCTAAGTACCTATAAAAGTTAAATTAATCACTAAAAGGTCAAGCAACTTACAAAGGGCAAGCTTAGCAAGAGGTGTGAAGTTTTAGTCTACTCAGGGAAGGTGATAACAAAAGAAGATGTACAGTCCTGTGGAAACCGTCTACTGTGATTGGTAGATGTGAAAATTTAGGGGAGGTGACATAAGAGAAAATTCTCTTTAAAAGGAGGTCAGGAGCTCAGAGCTGGGGCTGCTGAACTTAGTTGAGTTTGGAAGCTGAATTGGAGGGTCTCTCTGAACTTAGTTGGAGTTTTTCTTGGGACAAAATCTTATGGTGAATGGATAAAAGACTGACTAGTCTCTCTTAAGGCTAAGCCTAGGCCTTTTCCTACTATTTCCTCTTGCTCTGTCTCTCTCCCTTCCCGTAATTCCTTCATTTGTATTAATTAAAATCTCCATAAAAATCCAGCTGACTTGGGTATTTTTATATTTGGGAATTTTTCCTATGGCGACCACTTATTTTTTATTTAATTCAAGACACTAAAATTATCTTTACAGTTTTGGCAATTCACAGTCTTGAAACCCATATTTTTGTGGTCACATAAGGAAGGTTTCTATCCTATCCCCATTACAGACAATGTTTACTGCTGGTTTTAGGGGTGAATTTCTTATCATTCTAAGGAATAATCCATTTATATCTCTGCTTTCAAGTATTTTTTTTTAAACCCTCACCTTCCACTTTGGAATCAATGCTGTATACTGGTTCCAAGGCAGAAGAGTGGTATGGGCTAGGCCATGGGGGTTAAGTGACTTGCCCAGGGTCACACATCTAGGAAGTGTCTGAGGCCAGATTTAAACCCCGGATCTCTTATCTCTAGGCCTGACTCTTAGTCCACTGAGTCACCCAGCTGCCCCTTCGAGTATTTTTAATAGCAACGAGTTGAAAATAAAGTTGTATTTTTTTATCTGTCCAGATTCACAAACCCCATGGAATCTATCCATGAATTCCAAGTTAAGAACTAGTAGTCTAAGACCATAAAGGATAAGGAAGGGGATGATCTTCTTTGGTAAAAAGAGTTTTCTCTTTCAGGATGTTCCCTGTGCTAGTGAAATCCCAGGGCCAGGTCCTATCTTCTACTTCAGATGTTTAAATTTAGAGGAAAGGTGATGCTTTCTGCTTAAGTGATTTATAAATGTTAGTGGATGATGCCAATTATACAGAGACATTTCAAACCGTTTTGGTCCTAGGATCCAAGATCTAGGGCTGGAAAGGGCCTCAGCACTCATTTATTCCAACCCCCTCCTTTTATAGAGGAGGAAGCTTGGTGTAATCTTCTGACTCAGCTAGAATTCCTCTTGTTTCAACATGGCGCCCGTGCTTCCCTTGCTGCCAGTTATGCCCCCAGGCACCTTGTCATCTATGTTGTGATTACTTGGTTATGATGACTCAATCCAGTCCCCAAAGAATGGCAGTGTTTACAAAAAGACAATGGTTGTTAAATGGACAAATACAAAGCAATTCCTCTAAAGCAGGTTGGTTACCGGATGTGAGAGAGTGTGTTCCTCAGACCGACCACGTAGAATAAGACATTGGCATCTGTGTTGCTGTAGATGCTGTTGATGGCTGCCATGGCGGCACCCATCCTGCCTGCCGCTGCACACACCACCACGGGAATCTCTTCTTCCATTTCCTCGGAATCCTCAGCATCATCTGCAGGCATTGAATTAAAAATCAGTGCAAGGGCAAGTCCCGAGAAATGCCAGATGTGGATGGATGGGAACCAGTAGCAATAATCACCAGGACCGAACAGGAAGCTCACCTGAAGACAACCACTGTGGGGAACAAGTCCGGAACTGTCCAACACATAGTTATTTTGTTTGTTTGTTTTAAGCCCTTACCTTCCATCTTAGAACTGATACTATGAGTTGGTTCCAAGGCAGAAGAGCAGTAAGGGTTAAGCAATCCCAACTGTTAAGTGACTTGCCCAGGGTCTCACACAGGTAGGAAGTGTTTGAGGTCAGATTTGAACCCAGGACCTCCTGTGTCCAAGTCTGGCTCTCTATCCACCGAGTCACCTCATTTCCCCATGAGATGATATTTCTAAAGTACTTAGTATAGTCCCTGGAACATAGTGGATGTTTAATAAATGTTGGCTGTTATTATTGTTGTTATTATTACATATTATACATGACAATGATGCCAAACATACAAAGATGTTTCAAATGGTTATTCATCATAGGATCCAAGACCTGGAATCTATTATGTACTATAAATATTGTACAAAATATTAACAACATTATAATATATTACATATGTAATAATATAATATAAAATAGTATATAATAACATTATCTATAATAATTATATATTATATTGAGGTAAAACTTTCTGAACAAGTCTATTCTACCTTTATTATTTTTTTATAAACCCACATCTTCTGTCTTAGAATCAATATTGTGTATTGGTTCTAAGGCAGAAGAGTGGGAAGGGCTAGACAATGGGGGTTAAGTGACTTGCCCAGGGCCACACAGGAAGTATCTGAGGTCAGATTTGAATCCAGAACCTCCTGTCTCCTGGTTTGGCTCTCAATCCTCTGAGACACCCAGCTCCCCCCACCCCCATTCTACTTTTAGAATAGTTCTAATTGTCGGCAAGTTTTTCCTGGCATAAAGTAAAGGACTCCTCTGTGCCCCTCTGTGCCCATTGCTCCCAGTCTGGCCTCTGATAGAACAAAACTGCCTTCCACATTACAGCCTGTCAGTTACTTGTAGACCATTAATCAAACTTTCCTAAGCTTTCTCCTCTTCAGTCTAAGCATCCCCAGATCATAAGCTTTGGGGCTAGAAAGAACCCCTCTGTTTTAGAGATTAGGAAACTGAGGCACAGGGAAGTTAAGGGATTTGGCTAACATGGCAGAAAGAAGTAGTGAGACAGCCTCCAGGACTTGGATCCAAGTTCCCTCACTCCAAACTTTTGCCATTCCTTGTTTTTTCATTGGGCAGAGAAGAAACCAGCCGGACTGAAAAGGAGCTTGGCTGTTGGGAGTTAGAGACAAAAGGTTAGGTAGGAAGGCTAATGTGTATCAGGTCTTTATTAGGTCAAGGGAGCAGTTGAGATTCGATTTGGTGAATGTTCCAGATTGCTGAGGTCAATCATTTCACATAGTGGGCAATGAGGTAGGACAGTGAATAAAGCAGACTGGGAGTCAGGAGGATCTGGGTTCAAATTTGACCTCACCTGCTTCCTAGCTGTGTGTTCCTGGGCAAGTCACTTAACATCAATTGCCCCGCCTTTTCTGCTCTTCTGTCTTTAGATACTTAGTATTGATGCTAATACATAAAGTAAGGGTTTAAAATATGTACATATTTTAAAATTATAAAGCACCTAGTATATGTCAGGCACTGTGTTTAGTCCCTGTAGATAGACAAAGGCAAAATAGAGAAACAAAAAAAAGTTCCTCAAGGAACTTACATTCTTTGGGGGAGATAACCCTAATCAACAAGCACTTATTAAGCACCAACTATATGCACTTGCCCTTACCTTCCTGAATTTAAATCTAGCCTCAGACACTTACTAGCTGTGTGACCCTGGGCAAGTCACTTAACCCTGTTTGCATCGTTTCTCATCTGTCAGATAAGCTGGAAAGGGAAATGGCCAACCACTCCAGTATCTCTGCCAAGAAAACCCCAAATTGTCACAGTCCCAAAGAGCCAGACACAACTGAATGGACCCAACAACAAATGTGCCAGGAACAATACTAGGCACTGGAGATCCAGAGACGAAGGTGAAATCATCCCTGCCCTCAGGAAGCTTGCCATCTCTAGGAGGGAGACAACCTCTATCCTGGTCAATACAACATAAGAGGTCATTTCTAGGGCAGGGGAGGGAGAGCCACACTAGCAGCCGGGGATCACCAAAGGCTTCCTTGTAGAAGATGACTTTTGGGCCAGGCTTTGAAGCAAACATCGCGATGTTTAAGCACGATGAACTTGGCAGTAGCCGGGAGAGCTTGGAAGAAGGAAACAAGAGCCATGAATGAAGCTGGAGTTGAGGGATCTGAATGAAGTAAATAAAGACCCAAACGAGGATCGGAAAGAATCAGGAAGGACCCGAGCCGTCAGCTCATCCAGCTCCCTCATTGGACACCTGAGGGACCTGAGGTTGGGAGAGGCTAGATCACGTGTCACACACCTAACGCGCAGACGCGATTTGAGCTCCCGTGTTTCTGGTTCTATCCATTGCGCCACGTTTCCTCCGGGATGCTGCCGATGGATGGATGCATCCGAGATGATTCTAAGCTCCGAGCGCGAGAGACTAAGAAAATGATGCTGCTTTTGAGAGGGACGCCAGGCTTGGAAAGGAGCCGGTTTGGGGATTTTAGAATGAATTCAGCCATGAGTCTGAGGGACATTGAGTCGTGCAAGTAGAAATTATCCAAGGAGAAATGCCTAATTGGTCTTCAGAGATATGGAATTGACCTCCACTCAGAAATGTTTTCCAGGTCTTTTAAGGGACTCTTTTTCATTCCCAAGACTCTAAATTTCGAAGAAGTTGCTGACCTACTATGGCAGAGGGAGAGTCTCCATCTGAGAGTTCCCAGGGCTAATCAAACCAGAGATCCAGTCCCAGTTCCTGTCCTCATTCATGTACATTCTCTTACCTGACCTTTCTTGTGACTCAAATAAAAAGGGTCTTAAATTATCTTCTTTTTTTTTAACTGAAAATTAAATTAAATTAATTAATTAAGAATCTTTTCCCTCAGGGCCCCTAGATGGCTCCACAAAGAGTGAGCTAGGTCTGATGATGGGAGATCTTGGGTTCAAATTTGACTCAGACACTTCCTAGTTGTTTGTCTCAGGGCAAGTTACTTAACCTCAATTGCCTAATCTTTACCATTCTTCTGCCTTGGATCTTCTAAGACATAGTAAGAGATGGAAAAAATTGCAATTCCCTTCTCCATTAGTATAAACAGTAGATATTTGACTTTACCTAGAATATTTTTTTAACCCTTTTCTCCCTAGAATCAATACTGTTTATTGGTTCCAAGGCAGACTAGTGAGTGGTTAGGGCTAGGCAATGGGGGTTAAGTGACTTGTCCAGGGTCACACAGCTAGGACATATCTGAGGCCAGATTTGAATTCAGGACCTCCTGTCTCTAGTCCTGGCTCTCAATCCTCTTAACTACTTAACTGTCCCCACCTAGAAAGTTTTTTAAGTTCTTTAAAATATTTATGCAAGCCCAAATAACCTTTTTAAAAATGACTATTGGCTTCATCTTTTATTTAGTCTATACAAGTTTTAATGAAATGTTCCTGCTCCTGCAGCAGCCCTACTGTAAGGAGAGGGCCCAGGGTTATCCCTAGGACAATCCAAAGCCTAGGGCCATAGATAGTATGCAGAAGTATGCCCCAGATGAATTTGGGCCAGGCCTCCTGAATATTTCCCATGCCTCTCTAATGAGTGAGATTGTTAAAGTTAACTGTCAAAAAAGATTCACCTGGATAAGACCTCACATCAGGTAGGTACTATATCTGGGTGATCATATAGGTCCCTGGGGGAAGCGGAACTCCCTAGAGATCAGGGCAGCTGCTTTGAGTTACTCAGATTTAGGTGTGTGTCCTTTCATTTTTTTTCTGGGTTACATAAAGCTGGTCCCATACTCAATCCCTTGTTAGCCTAAGTGCTTGCATAGACCCTGAGGGCTCTCTCTTGTTGTAGTAACTAGACAAGAACTCAATTCTCCAGTTCTTAGGGAGACGTTGCAAGGAGAGAAGTCAAGGACAGCTTCTTTGCCCACCATTTTGCCAGAACTTAGCTTAGGTTATGGCTCTTGTCTGGGCCATTAAAGGTTGGTCTGGCAAACAAAGTCACTCACTGGCTACAACCAGCCACAGACAATCAGACTAGAGGCAGATAATTATTGGGATAACTCATCAACTTGACAGATATCACCAGCTTTGGGACACCATCCCATCACTACCTGTTGGCTCTCTGATTAAAAGATGGCGCCATGAACTCCAAGCCTCCATTGAAGAGCCAGCTCAACCCAGACGTCTTCTTATCTCTCAATTGGCAGTACTGTTGTGGGACTTCTCTCATTGTTCCTGTATGGGGTACCTTTTCTCATCTCTCCATCCATTCACTCTCCCATCCTCTTCACAGTTCCCACCCCAATTTTCAGGTTCCATTTATATTTTGCCTTTCTCTAGTGGATCTTATGCAGCTTGGAGGTACAGTGGTGAGAGTGCCAGGTCTAGAGTCAGGAAAATTTATCTTCTTGAGTTCAAATCTGGCCTCAGTCATCTATTATAGATAGCTATGTGATCCTGGGCAAGTCCCTTAACTCTGCTTCCCTCAGTTTTCTCATCTACAAAATGAGCTAGAGAAGGAAATAATAACCCATGCTAGTATCTTTACCAAGAATACCCCAAAGAGTGGGCAGCTGGGTAGTTCAGTGGATAGAGAGCCAGGCCTAGAGACAGGAGGTTCTAGGTTCAAATCTGGCCTCAGACACTTCCCAGTTGTGTGATCCTGGACAAGTCACTTAACCCCCATTGCCTAGTCCTTTCCACTCTTCTGCTTGGAACCAATACATAGTATTGATTCCAAGATAGAAGATAAGGGTTAAAAAAAAAAAGAATACCCCAAAGAGAGTCGCAAAGAGACTGACCCAATTGAATGACATCAATAACATTAGACTGTAAGCTCCTTGAGGACTGTGTATGTGTATATTTAACTCCCTAGTACTTAGCAGAATGCTTGGCACATAGTAGGCTTTTAATAAATGTTTATCAATGGATTTATTGAGATAATTGGGATCTGATCTTACTACTGTCTACCTCTGAACACAGTGAGATAGCATCATGGGAGCATGAATTTAGAGCTGGAAGGGAACTTACTGGTCATCTGGTTAATTTATTTTATAAATGAGGAAACTGAGACCTAGAAACATAAAAACTTGTCCAGATTCAGATAAGGAGTAAAGAGCAGGGAAAGAATTTGAACTCATGTCCTAGACCTCCAAGTCCTTGCATGTCTTCCACTGTATCAAGTGGACCAATAGTAATGATCTTTAGACCCCAAGCCTGGAATGGACTCAACACAGTTAAATTGATTTTCAGCTTACCTGGTTCATTCTTGAGCGTAGACACCTTATAAGCTTTCTTGTATAGAATGGCACAGATAGTCACAACAAGCAGGAACAGCAAAATTTGATTAACTGAAATTGTAAAAATAGCAAATTAAAATTTGACCTATCAAATCAAAATCAATCAAAGAACAGCCTCAACAGACTAGATTTGAAATCAATGGATTGGCCTCAAATTGCCATCTTGGTAATCTTGGGCAAATCATTAATTTCTTTTGGCCTCAGTTTCTCCATTTAGAAAATAAGGGATTTAAGTGAACTCCAAGGTCCCTTTCATCCATTGTCCAATGATGACAGCTATATGGTGAATCTATAAGAATGATGTAGGTTTTACCTCTTTATTCTTGTTGATGGCTCTCCCCATTCTCATCCCCATATGAATTGCCCTAGATACTAAAATGACTTTGTTTCCTCTGATGAATTAATTTGTTAGACTAATCTCTTTTTTGAGTAATCACGGAACCTGTTGAGAAGGAAGCCAACACAATGTCTCCTGCCCTCAGAAGTGTCTGGGGAACCCCAGCAGCCACAGAGAATCCAATTCCCATTTAGTGTCTGAGGATGGGATCTTCTGTAACAGTAGTGACCAACTTTGATGACTGTATCTCTCCTTGTTATAAGCCAATGTGGACATCGCCTGGATGGTTCTTTAACAAAATTATTTCTGTGGTCACATTTCTAAGGCATCGTCTATGATTTTAATTTGGGCCAGAGAGGCTCATTGATGAGGAGAATAGTTAATTAAGGTTTATCCTGTGGTATCAAATAATTTTGTGACTCAACACTACTTTTCTTTTTTATTAATAACGATAATAATACATTCCTATAGTGTTTTTAAGTTTGCAAAGGGTTTTTCTCACAGTGATTCTATGATGTATCAAAGTTATCATTCATCCTATTTTACAGATGAGGCAATTGAGGTCTAAAAAAGGTTAAATGGCTTCCCTAAAGCCAAGCCCCTACTAATTCTCTTATTAAGCAGCACATGGATGATAACAAAGTGTGAAACGACACAGTTTAATCTACCAATTTCGTCATACTTCTTTTTTTTTTTTTAAACCCTTACCTTCTGTCTTGGAGTCAATACTGTGTATTGGCTCCAAGGCAGAAGAGTGGTAAGGGCTAGGCAATGGGGGTCAAGTGACTTGCCCAGGGTCACACAGCTAGGAAGTGGCTGAGGCCGGATTTGAACCTAGGACCTCCCGTCTCTAGGCTCGTCATACTTCTAAAAGAATGTGGAAGAGTTATTGAGTGGCATGCTGACTCTAGTGAATGGCTAAGTGAGTATTAAATTGATTACTATATGAGTATTAGTGTAGGGAAGGGAACAAACATTTATTAAGCACCTACTCTACACAGGCACTGTGCTAAGCACCTTACAGATATTATCTCCTTTGTAATAGCACTCTCTTAGGCTTATTGCTCAGGGCTCTGCACACTATTTTCTAATCTAACTTACTTTTTGCTGTTCTGTGGATTTGAGAATCATTTCTGGTCTCTACACTTTTGCTCAGGCTGTTTCTGACACCTGGAATCCACTTTCTTCTCACCTCTGCCCTCTAGAATTCTGTTTCCTTCCTAATTCAACTCAAGTGCTACCTCCTCTAAAAAGCCAACCTAACTGCTGAGTTCCTCTTTAATTTAATTGATAATTTAATTACATTGCCTTCCTCCTTAATTGCATTGCAATTACTTTGAACATATTTTATATTTACTTAATGTACATTTGTTAACCCCTTCCCCCCCATATTAGGTAAGAGGGGTACAGGGAGTGTTTGCTTTAGGCCTCTGGATCCCCAGTGCCAGCACGGCACTTTGTGAGTGTTTGTTGGTCAAATGATAGGGTTCAGCCTGACAGTTAACAGTTTTGAATCTAGGTGATGGTTAATAATGGATATTTTGCAGTTTCCTCATTCAGGAGATTTCATATCCTAGAACTCTAGTTTTGACTAACTTGTGTTAGAAAATCAAATAAAGTCACAACCTTTGTGTTATGAGAATGAATTTTACTTTTCCATGACACTGATTTTCTTTTTTCATTTTCATTTTCTTTTTTGGTTAAACATTATTTTTATTTCATCAATTTCAAGCATTATTCATTGAATACAAAAATCATTTTCTTTTCCTCCCTCCCCTCCCACCACCCTCCCATATTCTTTTTTCATTTTAAAGGGGTCCAAGATTGGCCATTAGCTTGGTTTTCATCCATTTAAATGTTTATTGATTTCATTGGCTTTTAGATCACTTTCATTTCTAAATCTGTTCCTCCCTACTCAGAGAGCCAGCCCTTGTAATGAAGAATAAAAAAGAAAGAGAGAAGGAAAAACTCAGGTTAGCAAAATGAGCTAACATATCCAAAGGGGCAAACAGTCCACATGTGTGGATTCTCGTCGTGTTTCAAGCTAGTCTGGGCCCTGGAGGAGCTGTAAGAACCAAAGGTAAGATACTTGGATTCGCTGAGGACTTTGCTAACTGTGAGATTTAAAACGGTTGAGGTCTTAAACTGTAGTGAGTTAAAATGGTGGAAGATATAAATTGTGATAGATATAAGAGAGGGTGAGTAAATTTGACCGTAGAAAATATGTTTCACTACAGTGTCTTGGGTTTTAAATCAAATATAAGGTGGTCGCCAGGGAAATATTCCCAATTATTCAAATACCCAAGTCAATTGGGTTTTATAGAGATTTTAATTAACAATACAATGAGTAATCAAAGAAAGAGAGAGAGTAAGAAAGGAATAAGTATGAAGGGCCTCAAGTCAATATGGCCTAGACCTGAGTCTTAAGAGAGAAATCAGTCGGGTTTTTTTTTAACACTCACCACAAGGTCTGACTAAACAAGGATTCTAGTAACACCAGGTCAGCTCCATCTCAGCTGACTTCACCAGAGAGCCTTCTAGCCAGAGACTGTTCCAAAGGGCCTTTCTCCAGAGCCTCTCTCAAGAGATTCTTCCCAAGCAATTCTCATCAGAGATCCTCCAAAAGGATTTCTCCAAAAGGAATATCTTCAAGAGATTCTGCTTTTTCTTATATAGGGGTTTTTCTCCCATGTCACCTCCCCTAAGTCCCTACATCTACCAATCACTGTAGACGCTTTCCAAAGGACTGCCCATCTGAATTCCTGGTAAGTTGACAAATCTCCTCAGTAAGTCTGAACCAGTGAAAACACAGCTGAGTCAACTAATCTCATTAAGACAAAACTTGCCCGACCCTTTTAGGTACCTAGCATCTCATTGTATCAATTCTAAAAACAGGCCTGGCTCAAAGAACTCCTTGCCCCACCATAAGCATGGATCCAAGTACTTTCTTTGTTTAGCAAGGAGTTTTCTGCCCTAAAGCATTCTTAAGTAAGGGTGGAATAGAGGTCCTCCCATTTCTGATCCTGGTGAGTTCTCACATCAAAATGGGGAATGTTTCTCAATAGGGAATTTGTTCCAATTAAGAATTCCCTGATGGGGAAATTTTTAACATTCACAAGTCTGAGAGATTTCAAGATTTACATAACATCATGGACTGGCTGAGGGTGTCCCAGGAGACATCAGAGAATAGGAATGGCATCTTCATGGTCCTGGGGAGGAAGAGATCTGAGCTGGATTCCAAAAAGCCTGCTTAAGGCCAGAACAAAGAGGAAACCGAGAGGGCTTTGGGGATATGATGAGAAGAAAGAGGAATGGCTGAGAGGAATTGGTGCATTTGTAGCAAGAAAAAACTTCATAACAATTAGGGTGATCTCAGTACAGAATGAAGTAGTGAGTTCCCTGTGACTGGACCCTTTAAGCAAATCCTGGATGTTGTCAGAGAAAGAAAGAGAAATGCCATTTAAAATAACTGTACGCTCTTTGATTTGGGGAATGACTGAACACATTGTGGTATATGTTGGTGTTGGAATACTATTGTGCTCAAAGGAATAATAAAGTGGAGGAATTCCATGGAGACTGGAACAACCTCCAGGAAGTGATGCAGAGTGAAAGGAGCAGAGCCAGGAGAACATTGTACACAGAGACTGATACACTGTGGTACAATCGAATGTAATGGACCTCTCCATTAGTGGCAATGCAATGTCCCTGAACAACTCTGAGAGATTTATGAGAAAGACCACTATCCACATTCAGAGGAAGAACTGTGGGAGTAGAAATGCAGAAGAAAAACAATTGCTTGAATACATGGATTGATGGGGATATGATTGGGGATGTAGACTCTGAATGATCACCCTGGTGCAAATATAAATAATATGGAAATGGGTCTTGATCAATGACACATGTAAAACCCAGTGGAATTGTGCATTGGCTATGGGAGGGAGGAAAGGAGGAGGGGAGAGAAAGAACATGAATCTTGTAACCATGGAAAATTTTCTTAATTAATCAATAAAATGCATTTTTAAAAAAAGAATGAAAAAATAATAAAATAAAATAACTGTAGGAGGGAGTACAGTTGGGTGACTCAGTGGACTGAGAGCCAGGCCTAGAGATGGGAGGTCTTAGGTGCAAATTTGGCCTCAGATACCTTCTAGCTGTCTGGGCAAGTCACTTAACCCCCATTGCTTAGCCCTTACCACTCACTTTTCTGCCTTAGAACCAATACACAGTAGTGATTATAAGATAGAAGGTAAGGGTTTTATAAAAACAACAAATAATAATAAAATTAAAATAATGTATTTTAATAAAATAAAATAATGAATAAATAATAACTGTAGGGGGCAGCTAGATGGCCCAGTGGATAGAGTCAGGCCTAGAGGTGGGAGGTCTTGGGTTCAAATGTAGTCTCAGACCCTTCCTAGCTGTGTGACCTTGGGCAAGTCACTTAGACACCATTGCCTGACCCTTACTGCTCTTCTGCTTTGGTACCAATATACTGTATTGATTCTAAGATGGAAGATAAGGGCTAAAAAAATTTTTTTATATAAATGCTGGTTTGAATGGACTTCTCTATCTTCTTCAGAGCTGGATTCTTGACATTTTTTCCTTTTTTTGCTTATCATGGACTTGACAAACAGCAATAAACATGCTCGTTTCCTTACACAAAGAACAGAGAGAGGGGACTGTGTCTAACCCATGGATTATGAGAGCCCGATTCTCTTGGTGGGTTTTTGGAAGGAGGGCTCCTCTGGGCTCCTCTGTTCTCTTCCCAGGAAGGCCCTGTGATGGCTGAATGACAAATTATTTTGCTTGGCATCCAGGGGAAATTTCAGCTTCCTCTTGGGCTATCTGAACAGGTCTGTTAGTGCACTGTAAAAATAAACACTGCATACCAGTGTGTCTGGGCACAAGGAGGGCTTCCCAGCTATTGCCATGGGCAAGGCTGTTTGGTTTTAAGCATCTTATGGAGGGGAATCGAAGCCTGAATATTTGAGTTTCCAGACTCTGCCAAAGACAACTTTATTCTGGATTCCGTCCAGTGCAAAGCAAATTAGAAGGACGAGGGATTGGAGGAGGCAAATGCTATTGTTCAGCCCACTGGACAGTCTGACATTCAACCAGCATTAGCCAGTCTGGGAATCCTGCCAAACATCTGGATTTTACCCATTTAAGGCTTGCTTGATAACATTTGGGAGGAATAAATCTCCTCCAGGGAGGTTTTCCATAGCTGACCTGCTCTAAAAACTCAGAGCCGCCTCAGTGGCCGTCACCTTTTAATTGTCAACTGCTTACCAGAGGTGACTTTCCAGGAATTTAATTTGGGAGAGAGAGCAGAGGCCCGAATGCAGGATTTCCTCGGGGTGGATAAAGTTTTGGTGGGGAAATCTTCCTTCGTTTAGTGAGGAATCAACTCTACTTCAACTTGAGGGCATAGAGAGCTGCGGGGGTGCATGTGAGGCTGTGACTTGCCCAGGGTCACACAGTCCTAGGTATTCGAGGGGAGATTGGGATTAAGTCTTCCTGACTTTGTTGTACTTCTGTAAAATTCGCAGGATCATAGATTTCGGAGCTAGAAGGAAACCAAGAGGTCGTTGTCACTTTTATTTTAAAAAAGCTTTGTAAACCCTTCCTTTCTGTCGGAGCAACAACTCGAAGGTGGAAAGAAAGGCTAGGCAAATGGGGTGAAGCGATCCGAAGTGTCGGGGGCCAGATTTGAGCCCTCCCGACGCCAGCCGTCCCCGAACTTTTTTCCAATGTTGCCATTGAGGAAACGAGTCCTATGGAAAGGAAATGCTTTGTCCAGGATGGCTTGGGTTGTAAAGGGCAAAACCAAGATTTGAACGCTAGAACCCTTCGCGGTGAATCACATCACCTCCCTTCAGCATCTGAGAGCTGAAGGGGACCTTTAGAAAGCATTCCATTCAGCCTCGCCACATCCCCCCCCCCCCCGCGCCCGCCCCCATTTTACTGATGTGAAAACTGAGGGCCAGAAAGAGGAAGGAATTTGTTGGAAGTCCTATCGCCATTGAGCAGCAGCCGGGGCTATCTCTGCCATACCCTACTGTCTTTCTCTAATGGCTGGATAAAAACAATCCATTTTTCAGAGGAATATATTCAAAAGCTGTCCATGAAAACATTCTGTGCAGATGCTGCCTGAATGGGAGGCAGCCAGCCCACCCAGCTTGCCCACAGACTGAATAACGAGCAAAAACTGCAGTGGGAAACTAGAGAAAGTGACCATTTCCTTCCCGAACTCCCCGCGTCAGGTTAGCCAGAAGCCCCTAGATGACAGGCAACAGGAAATGGCCCTTCTAGCGAAGCCAGAGATGGGACTCCGGAAGCCTTCAGAGCTGTGTCCAGGGCTCCCTTGAGAAAAGCCGAGAATGCTGAAGACGTCCGAGGGTCAGGTACGGAGTCTTAGGAGGGGCGAAGGTACCCACAGCATTCACACGCCAGGTCCAGGGCTTCTGACATCTCTAACGTGTTCCGCAGACGCCAAGGTCCAGGGGAGCTTAATCTTGGTAGTGAAAGAGCCCAGGGAAGCACTCAGCTGACGGCACCATCCAAAAGACAATCGGAATGTTTAAAAGCCCCAGTTCGTGGCCCAAAGCTTGACATGCGAGAAAGTTAAAGAGAACATCAACCAGTATCAAAATTATTGAAACTAGAAATCCCTCCAAACAGGGAAATAACGAGAGAAATATTGTAAGCAGAGATGCACGGGGCGGGGGGACGGAGGGGGGGGGGGGGGACGGAGGGGGGAAATACCTTCTGGTAAGGACCAAATGAATCACGTGAGATGAAATGAAGTAAAAATGAAATAGAAACTCTGGGGGCAAGAACTAGAAGGCGGATCAGTAACTGAGAAGAGAAAATACTAAACCGTCCTCGAGAAATGGGCTGCCTGAAAACTAGAAGAGACTTATCACTGAGTCCTTAAGAAAGCAAGACATATTAGAACCAAATCAAAAGACTGAAAAATAAAAGGAAATGGAAGCTCTCTCTCCTAATAATAATGAAATAGTATTTACAGAGAGTTTAAAGGTTTGCAAAGCTCTTAACAGACTATCTCATTTGATCCTCGCAAGAGCACTGGGAGGTGGGTGCTATTATCAGCCCCATTTTACAGATGAGGAAACCCAGGCAAATTGAAATGACTTGCCCAGAGCCACATAGCTGATAATTTTCCGAGACCAGAATTGAACTCAGGTCATTTTGACTCCAAGTCTAGTTCTTTATCCATGGTGCCACTAGATATCAAGTCAAAGAGAGAATTTAAGAATCAAACCATTATTTTAACATAAAAAGCCTAGATACTCTATTTCAAGAAATCATAAATGAAAATTGCCCCAATCTATTAGAACCAGAGGATAAAGAATCTACTAATTGGTAGAAAGATTGACAGAAAGAATTTCCCAATAACTCCCTGACTGGAAGCACAAAAGGAAAAAATCCCAAGAATGTCTTGGTCAAAACCCAGAGCTCCCCCATCAAATAAAAATACAGCTAACATCCAGAAAAAAGTAGTTTTAAGTACCAAGGAACATTCAAAACCTGATAACTTCTACTAAAAACCAGAGGACATCTTGGAATATATTTTATCTTTTAAATTTGGACAATATTATTTAATTAATTAATTTAGAATATTTTCCCATGGTTACAAGAATCATGTTCTTTCCCTTCCCTCCCCAACCCCTTCCCGTAGCTGATGTGCAATTCCACTGGGTTTTACATGTGTCTTTGATTGAGAACTATTTCCCTATTACCGGTATTTGCACTAGGGTGATCATTTAGTCTACATCCCCAACCATATCCCCATCAAACCATATGATCAAGCAGTTGTTTTTCTTCTGTGTTTCTATCGGAATATATTTTAAAAGGGAAAAGTAATAGACTTACAAGTAAGAGTAGTTTGCCTTGTGAACCCCAATATACTACTATGGAAGATGGAATAGGGGAATGGGTCTTTAATGGAATAGAAGATTTTCAGGCATTTCTGATGAAAATCCCAAAGCTGAGTAAGATCTTCAAAATACAAAAACAAAAGTAAAGAGAAGCCTAGAAAGGGGAACTCCAATAATCAGAAGGATCTAAATGACAATGTGCAGGGAAACCAGGTCTACAGTTAAGACATATTCTGGCTGTGTGACCCTGGACAAGTCACTTCACCCAGTTTGCCTCCATTTCCACATCTGTAAAATGAGATTAAGGAAATGGCAAACCATTCCAGTATCGCTTTGCCAAGAAAACCCTAAATGGGGTCAGGAAAAATATAATATGAAAAAATCAAAAAAAGAAACAGCTAAACAACAGCAAAGGTTATTCAGTAAGTTATATAAGAAAAACAGAGGTCTTGGGTTAGACTGCTTCTCCCTTCTGAGGGTTTGAATGGGGGCAAATAAAAGGGAGAGTAAAATGAGTACCCTAGTGTAGGAAAGAGAAAAAAGGGGGGTGGTAATTGCTATGACTCATAATTGGGTGGCAAGGAGAGGGCATAAACATGGTGGAAGGTGTGGGGGAGACATCAGGTGAGCCCCACTTTTAATTGAAATGGACAAAGGAAGGTTGAACACACAGAATTTGGTGTCAAAATAAACTATACTCATTTGAGGATCTGGAAAGGATTAAGAGGGAAGAAAATGTCAGAATAGTCTTGAGCCAAATAAGCTTCCTGATCTCAAAGGGAGGAGTGAAAGGAATAAAAAGAGAAGGAAAGAAAAGAATTAAAGTGAAAGACTCAGTTTTTCTCTTAGACAATTAGAAAATGGCTGAACAAATTGTGGCATATGAATGGAATGGAATATTGTTGTGACACACAAAAAAAGAAAAGAAAAAAGAGATGATTTTAGAGAATCTGATGCCCAATCAGTTGGGTGGAATGAGAAGAACAATTTATGCCGAATGGCAACATTGTAAGGAAAAATCAGTTTGTGAGATCATTGATCCTTCCTCCAGCTTGGACCATTGCCATGTCTGAGAGCCTGAAGCATGTTACTGAGCTCCTGACAAAGGGGTGACAGACATAAAGTGCATATATATATATATATATATATATATATATATATATATATAACTTAGCAATGTATGGATGCATTTTGCTTGACCAGGACTATTTGTTCCAAGGTATGTTTTCCATTTTTCTTCCTCTCAGATTTTAATTGGTGAGGTAAGGAAAGTAGGGATCTATAGAAAAGGAGGTTGACCCATCAATTGGGGAATGGCTGAACAAATTGTGGTATATGTTGGTGATAGAATACTATTGTGCTCAAAGGAATAATAAAGTGGAGGGATTCCATGGAGACTGGAACGACCTCCAGGAAGTGATGCAGAGCGAGAGGAGCAGAACCAGGAGAACATTGTACACAGAGACTAATACACTGTGGTATAATCGAACGTAATGGACTTCTCCATTAGTGGCGGTGTAATGTCCCTGAACATTCTGCAGGGATCTAGGAGAAAAAACACTATTCATAAGCAAAGGATAAACTATGGGAGTAGAAACACCGAGGAAAAGCAACTGCCTGACTACAGCGGTTGAGGGGACATGACAGAGGAGAGACTCTAAACGAACACTCTAATGCAAATATTAACAACATAGCAATGGGTTCGAATCAAGAACATATGTGATACCCAGTGGAATCACGCATCGGCCACGGGGGGTGGGGGTGTGGGAGGGGAGGAAAAGAAAATGATCTTTGTCTTTAATGAATAATGCATGGAAATGATCAAATAAAATACTATAAAATTAAAAAAAAGAAAGAAAAGAAAAGGAGGTTGACAATAGCAAAGCCCAAAAGGAAAGGCCCATTGTAAGATTTTTTTCAATGCACAAAAGAGTAGGTAGCTGAGTGACTCAGTAGACTGAGAGTTAGACCTAGAGACAGGAGGTCCTGAGTTCAAATTTGACCTCAGACACTTCCTAGCCAGGTGACCCTGGGCAGGCAAGTCATTCAACCCCCATTGCCTAGTCCTTGCCGCTCTTCTGTCTTGGAAGCAATACACAGTACTGATTCAATGAGGGAAAGAAGTCTTGCTTAGTATTAAATCAAAGGTGGAAGGTAAGTATTTAAAAATATGCACAGAGGAGAATATATGAAGTTCAGAAGGAAGCACAGACAAGCAGGACAATTTTGAAAGAAACAAAAAAATTAATATATCCTATTTTTTAATGCAAGCAGTATGAAATGGAGACTTAAAATTTCATGACAAATCTTTTTGTGTTCTTCTTAGTGGGTAGAAATGCTACTTTTTTGGTGTTTAAGTTTATTTATTTTTGTTTAAACCTTTACCTTCCATTTTAGAATCAGTACTGTGTATTGGCTCCAAGGCAGAAGAGTGATAAGGGCTAGACAACGGGGGTTAAGTGACTTGCCAAAGGTCACACAACTAGAAAGTGTCTGAGTCCAGATTTGAACCCAGAACCTCTCCTCTCTAGGCCTGGCTCTCAATCCACTGAGCCACTCAGCTGTCTCCGTTGTTTAAGTTTAGAATAATTTTTTTAATAAAAAAATTTTAAATACCAAAAAAAGGGAAAGTTACCAACTTACTTCTTCTTAACAGAGCCATGTGTTCATGTGGCCAAAGACTGTCACCTGTGGGTAAAGACATTGAAAAAGAAAGAATTAAGTCAAAATTGAAATCATAGATATGGCTTAAGAACTTAGTTCCCCTAGGGAAGCTAGATAGTACAGTGGATAGAGAACCAGTCCTGGAGGACCTGGGTTCAGATCTGACTTAGACACTTCCTAGCTGTGTGACCCTTTCTCTGTCCCTTACTACTACTCTTTTACCTTAGAATCACCACTTAGAATTTTTTTTTTTTAAGGCTTAAAAAAAATGTGAAGTGCCCATAAAACTTTAAAGAGGGGGAGGTGACTTGGCCAATCATTCCTCACCTTTCCTAATCTAGAATCTTGGAAACCAGAACATGGATTTCCAGGAGATAGCTCATTTTGAGTCCAGCCTTATGTCTCTTGACCTGAATTTTCTCTAGGTTTATTGATCTTAAAATTAACCTCTTCAGGGCAGCTAGATGGCTCAGTGGATTGAGAGCTGGCCTGGAGATAGGATGTCCTCAGTTCAAATGTGATCTCAAACACTTCCTAGCTGTGTGACCCTGAACAAGTCATACCCTCCATTGCCAAGCTCTTATCTCTCTTCTGCCTCAGAACCAATACACAGCATTGATTTTAAAATGGAAGAATAGGGTTAAAAATTACCTCTGTAGGCTAATCTTTATTTTTAAAAAATGCTAAATGAGTACATTTTGGGTTTTTAATGTCTCAGTAGCACCTCGTCAGTGTTCTTTTTTGGAGCATCATCACCTATGTCTCATACCACATTGTAGGTACCCTTCCAAGGTTCTGTCCTGAGCCATCTTCCCTCTCTACCTCCTCCTTTGGTGGTTTTATTAGCTTGCACATGTTTAAAAGTTGTCTCCATCCTCATGCCTCCCCGAACTACATATCTAGCTCTAACTCATCTCTTAAAGTCATCAACTGCTTCCTCGGCATTTTCTGGACCCTCAAAGTCATCACTGTGGTCATAATTAGCACCACCACCCTCATCCCTATCACAGTCTTCATCAATACCATTATTTGTCAGCACCACCAATTCTCAAGTCATGAATGTGACTCAATTTCTGGCGGCACACTAAGAAATGGACTTACTGACTGTTAGAGCAGGAAGGCAGCTGTTGGAGGCACAGAAATACAGGATATCACAGAGAACTCTATTTCTTTGCACAACAAAAAATTGTGATGCCCAATTGGGAAACAATGAACTATGGGCAGAGAACTGGCTTACATAATAAATTACTATGAGGAAAACAGCTCCATGCTTCTTTAGTTCCTAGAGGGACTGTGAGTAGTCTTACATTCTCTCATTCAGTCAACAAACTTCTGTTCTGGGCAAGATACCAGGAATACAGAGATAAAATATTTTCCTTCCCCCCTTCTCCTTTTTGCACATGAGGGAGAAGCTGAAGATTCTTTTGAAATAAGGTTCTTCTGAAAAGGGACTCCAACCTTCATTTACCACGTTAAGAGGGGCACAGTACAGATAAATGTTTATCTGGCACAAAAGAGAGTTTTCAGGTGTTTTACTGAATATACACCAAATACACTGATAAATCTGGGGTCCTAAATGGGTGCCGTGGTGTTGACTGATACCTTCGTGGTTTGGGAGTTTAGAGCCTCAGAGGTGGGAAGTTCTTGCCCAGAAATGAACTGGGCTGATACCGAAGCCAGATCAGTAACTTGGAAAAGGGACCATGGAACTTAAGGACCAGAAATAATACGTGATGTTTGAAAGAGTGCCTGGGTCCAAAAAAAGGATCACATCAGAGACTGGCCAGATCTAGGTCTTGGGTCAGCTTTAGTATGGGTTACTGTATTCTGCCCTGGTTAGGATCAGGAATAAGCATTTATTAAGCACCAGTTATATGCCAGGCACTATGCAAGATACTGCAATCCCCTGAAATGCATTTGGTACTTCATAGTTTGTGGAGTGCTTACAGACCACTAGAACCTCCCTTCCATGATGATGTCAAACCATCCATTTCTACTCATCTTCCTTGATGTCATGTCAATTTCCATGTTTCTAGTGGGTAGAGTATAAAGATCAATCAGGCTGCAGAAAAACCATTTTATTTTAGTTTTGATTTACTGGCCGTGAGATAAGGTGACTGATTATTTCCTTTTCCTTTCCTCATTCAATTACTTTAACCAAACTGCCAGAAATTGAGAGAGAATATCAAAAGATTATTGGCTTGATAAAGCGATTCATTCTTCATCTTTGGCATGATAATAAAAACAAAATGTCAGTGTCTCAAGCATGTTTCTGTTGATGAAGCCTTGTTAAGACTTGCCAGGTTTTATGAACATAGTAATAGCATGCCCAGTGGGGCAAGGAACAGCTTGGTGTAATATGATGATGTCAAACTCAAGTAGAAACAGTACCTACCACTAATCTGAACATAATGATTCCTGAGGGCAGCATATTATCTTAGTTTTCAAACGTACTATTAATGTTTTAAATTGTAATTTTATTTATCTTGTTAAATATTTCCCAATTACACTTTAATCCAGTTTGGACCAAACTCAAGAGTACTATGGGATGTGAGTAGTCTGCAAGCATATTTGACACTTCTGGTGTCCTAGATAAAACACCAGGCTGGATTTAAATCCTCTCTCAGATACCAAGGAGCTGTGTGACTGTGGGCAAGTCATTTAATCTCTTTGTACTTCTGTTACTACATATATAAAGTAAAAATGTGGACTCCATAAACTCTGAGGTCCCTTCTAGTTCTAAATCAATAATCCTATGAGTTAAAAAAAAAAAGAGTTCCAGAAAGATGTGTGTATGTGTGAGAGAGAGTGTGTATGTGTGTGTGTAAAATCCTTAAGAAATTTCATAGAAATTTGGAATCTCAGAGCTTAAAGGAACCTTAAAAGTCAATGATTCCGGGGGCAGCTGGGTAGCTCAGTGGATTGAGAGCTAGCCCTAGAGATGGGAGGTCCTAGGTTCAAATCTGGCCTCAGACACTTCCCAGCTGTGTGACCCTGGGCAAGTCACTTGACCCTCATTGCCTAGCCCTTACCACTCTTCTGCCTTGGAGCCAATATACAGTATTGATTCCAAGATGGAAGGTAAGGGTTTAAAAAAAATCAATGATTCCAACTCTTACCAAATATAGGAAACTAGTCTACACCATCCCTCACAAATGATCACCCAGACTCCATGAGAAAATCTTCAATAACAAGGAAATAAGCGCCTCCCTCCCATATGCCACTTTTGGACAACTCCAATTGGTAGCTGTTTTTACTTGATATCAAATTGAAGTCTATCTCTAAAATTCCCACCCATTGTTCCTAGTTCTGTCCTTCAAGGCCAAACAACACATGTTTAAGCTTTCTTCCATTTGACAGTCTTTCAAATATCTAGAGAGTGCCCATGGCTTTTTAACATTTTCTTTGTTCCAGGCTAAGTATATTTAATTTTAAAAAATTAATCCCTCCATGGCATGGTTTGACCATTTGAGTCAGCTTCCTCTGGATGTATTCCAGCTTGTCAGTATCCTCTTTAATAGGTAGAGAATAGGCATGCTGATTGAGCTGAGAGTACAACTGGTAAGCATTTAGGTTCTCAAACGAAGCCCAAATTTTGTTTTGAAACATGAAATTATAGGGGGCAGCTGGGTGACTCAGTGGATTGAAAGTCAGGTCTAGAGTCAGGAGGTCTTGGACTCAGACCTGGTCTGAGACACTTCCTAGCTGTGTGACCCTGGGCAAGTCACTTAACCCCCATTGCCTACCCCTTATTGCTCTTCTATCTTGAAACCAATATATAGTATTGATTCTAAGACAGAAGGTAAGGGTTTTTTAAAAAATGAAATAATAACAATAATTTTCATGGATCAATGATCTAATATAAAATGTTATATAAACTTTAAAGCATTATAGAAATGTCTATTCTTCTTCTTATTGTAATCAGTAGACTATTTTCTGTTTCTCTGTAAAGCTATATCTTTTGTCAGATAGTGACATTTTCTAGGCTTAAGCGAAACTCCTGAGAAGGAGGAAGCAAGGAAGCATAGATACTTATAAAGGGAATGAAACCTGGTCTAGTATGCTCTGGTGGGTTTTCACTATTACTGCCTTCCTTCTTGTTCATTTTTCATGCATTCACAAAATCTACTCTCCATGCCAGTATTAGAAAGGCAGAACAAAATGAATTTGAAAGTAACAGAATACAACCATACTCCAAAATACTCCTGGACATTTTGCCAACCAATATGCTTCAGTGAGAAAATATGACCTCATCCCTCTTTATCAAAATCCTATCTATGGGAGGCTCAGTGGATTGAGAGCCAAGCTTAGAGAAGGAAGTCTTGGGTTCAAATTTGTCTTCAGGCACTTTAGCTATGTGACCGTAGGCAGTCATTTAACCCTTATTGACTAGCTCTTATCATTCTTCTGCTTTGCAACCAATACACACTAGTGATTCTACTATGGAAAATAAGAGGTTTTGTTTTTTTTTAATCCTATCTTTCAAGATAGATTTAATTTCAATACCTTTCTTTTCAATGAGGTCTTCCCTGACAACTCTGGTTTATCCATCCAAAATGGTTGCATATGCTCTAATCATAGAGCACCCTTGTAATTGAGAAATTAAATTTTAGAAATTATTAATTAAATTTGAGAAATTAAATTTAATTCTACTCTGTAATTGATTCTGTATTCTATTGATTTCACATTGTAATTTATTCTATATCTATATCCTTGAGTTGAGATCAAGAATCTGATTCTCTCTGAGTTAGTTTAAAGTTATAATTAATGGGAAAACTTATCTACCATATCTTCAGCTCCCAGGAAAATTCCAGGACATCTGTTTGTTATCTTTTTTTAAATCTATTTGTTATCTTTAAAGAACGACAAGCTTATCTGGTATAGTTCCACAAGGTTTATTGTCCATCCTTGCCTGTACTTGTAAAATTAAGGAAGGTTTTCTCTCTCTAACAAATCCAGGGAACCAGGGAGTCCACTGTCCCTGGTCTACTAACAATGTCCTCAGGAGGCAGATGTGTCCCATAAATCAATCAAGCATTTCTTAATGATAGAGAAGGGTGGTCACTAGTCCTATATGGGGTTCAATTTCCTTGATGTAACCAATCATGTTGTCTCTGCCTCCATGATTCTGTCTACCCTATAATCTCATTGTTTTCTCCATCTACCCAACTCTGTTCTTTGTTCTCTTGTACTTCCAAAAATTATATGAAGGCTAGACCTACCACATGGTCTTTGGCCATTGAGAGAGGCAATTGACCCAATTTATTGGTATAATTGTTAACTAATAAATTGATCTTGTTCAGAACCTTGCCTCTCAATTTACCTTCATTTTTGAATGTAGCATTATCCTTTCTGGTATTTTTTCTTTAATTATTTCCTGTTTCTTCCAATAAGAATAATATCTCCTCAAGAGTAAGGGAAAATCATATACTGTTCCCTCCCCAGCAAAGTCTAGTTCACTGTAAAGCATAGAGTGGAAGTTATTTCAATTAAATCGAATGGAAGGATTCTGATCAATTACCTGCCTCATTTCTAAAGAATCTGGGGAGGACTTCCATGTCACATGAACAAGAGGGCCAATTATAAATTTTCCTCAATCCCCACAACATTGTAAACCTACAAAATGAAAATTCTGCATCAAAGGTAAAGCAACTTCAGCTGTCTCCAAGATCTAGGACACCCAAAATTAAGAGAAAGTTAAATAATTCCACCCCCCCCAAAGACCCAGGAACTACTTGTGTGTAGTTTTATATTTTCCTCTGTCTCTGAAGTGTTTTAAAGTAAATATTCTACCCCCAACCCTTTTGTAAATGCATTATTATGTTCCTTCAGTTATCTTACTTTGATATATATTTAAGGTAGTACTGTTTCCACTATAGCTTCACAGCACTGGTTCTTCTGGGTTTCAGTACTCAGCTGACTATTAATCCTAAAGGAATATATCCATGTCAGTTGTTCAGTTCCAAGAAAATGTCCTCAACCTGGAGTTGAAGTCTTTACATTTTTTTATTTAATTAATTAATTTAGAATATTTTTCCATGGTTACATGATTCAAGTTCTTTCTCTCCCCTCTTCCCTCCCCCCTCCTGGAGCTGAAGAGCAATTTCACTAGATTTTTCACATATTCAAAACCTATTTCTATATTATCAATACTTGCAATAGATCTAGTATTCATTTAAAGTCAATATCCTCAATCATATCCCCATCAAACCATGTGATAAATCATATGTTTTTCTTCTGCATTTCTACTCCCACAGTTCTTTCTCTCGACATGGATAGCATTCTTTCTCAGAATTGTCCTGGATCATTGCATTGCTGCTAGTAAAGAAGTCCATTACACTCAATTGTACCACAGTGTATCAGTCTCTGTGTACAATGTTTTCCTGGTTCTGCTCCTCTCACTCTGCATCAATTCCTGGAGGTTGTTCCAGTCTCCATGGAATTCCTCCACTTTATTATTCCTTTGAGCACAATAGTATTCCATCACGAACATATACCACATTTTGTTCAGCCATTCCCCAATTGAAGGGCATCCCCTCATTTTCCAGTTTTTTGCCACCACAAAGAGGCTATAAATACTGTTGTACAAGTCTTTTTCCCTATGATCTCTTTGGGGTAGAAACCCAGCAGTGCTATGGCTGGATCAAAGGGCAGACAGTCTTTTAAAGCCCTTTGGGCATAGTTCCAAATTGCCTTCCACAATGGTTGGGTCAATTCACAACCTGGAGTTGAAATCTTGATGGCTTTGGAAAAAGGGAAAAGGGACTGGGATACAGGGGTAGGTTTTGACATAAGCCTGTGCCTTGTTCTTGGGTATACAAGCATGGGAGGTAGGATTAAAAGTGAAACAAAAATAAAAGAGTGACCGATTGAATAAGAAAACAATTCCTACAATCTGTTGAAAAACATTTAAAAAAATCAAAGACAAGCAAAAAGTAAAACTGTGGGAATGGAGAAAGATTTACTCTATATACATCAAGCAAATAAAAAAAAAAACAGGAATTGCCATCATAATATCAAAGCCAAGAAAAGAGTATATGCAGTAATTATAACTGTAATTGGAAAAAAAACACCCTCGAAAATCAAAAGTAAATGTAACAAAATGATAAAGATCAAACAAGACTCAGAAAGAAGAGATATGAAAAGATAGGTCTAAAGAAGTTAATTGATTGACTCCAAATATCACAGGTTGTAAGAGTTCTTAATTATTTTTGTACATTGTAAAGGGGGATTATGGGGTTATCCAGGGCAGGAAGGTGGTTGTATTTGTGTTTCTTTTCTCATTTCTATTATATTAGAAATTGGAGCGATAGTGGTCTAGGAGTGGAAGGATGGCAAGACATAACCCCAGTGATCAGAGAAGTGTGGTGGAAAAAAATACTTAACTAGAAATCAAGGGATCTGGGCTCAACTCCTGATTACCTCCCAGGTCACTCTGGGGAAATCATTTAGCCTTATTGGGCCTCAGTGTCCTTAAGTATACAATGAGATCATTGGGTTAGATGACTTCTAAGGTTCCTTCCAGCTGTAAATTTTTGATCCTATAATCCTACAATAATGCCAGAGACAGGGAAGAGTTGGAAAGATATTTGGAGAAAATGGCAAAGAGAGATGAAGATATGAAGATCTTGGGGAGCACCTGCAAAAAAGGACCTCAGAACAGTAACCAGAGAGAGAACATAGAAAATGAAACCAGTTCTTTTTTTAGTTGGAGTTTAGGTAATATAGTGAAATTAATGGGGAGGGAGGTAGCCACAGATGTCAATTTTGGAAGCAAAAACAGAGTTGGGACCCAAACTGGTCAGTGGTGGAAAGAGCTCTGGATTTGGAAGACCTGGGATCAAATTCTGGTTCTGTGACTAACTTGCTACCTATATACCTTTGGGCAAGCCTTAACTTTTATGAGCCTTGGTTTCCTCAGCTGTAACTAATTGGCTTTGAAAGTCCCTTCCAGCTCTAAATCTATGATCTTGCAGAAATCTAAATGATACTCTAAGCAATAGATATGCTGTGGACTAGCAGGTGAAAGAACTCAAAGTGTTAGTACCTAAAGGGGTGAAGGAAGGGAGATCAGCTGAAAAAGGGAGAGCAGAAGGAAAGGAAGAAAGAAGTCTTTTTTCTTTCTTGGTTTTCAAAGGTATAATACATGAATGAGAACCATATGGGAGTTGAATGTCAGGATATACCAGAGGTAAGATCTCAGGAATGTTGTGCCTGCTGCAGGATGCTTGGTCGTCATATTTCTACCCTTGCTGGCCAGTGCACTGACAAACTTTTTGTAAACCTTAAAATACTATAGAAATTGAAGTTATGGGGGCACAGCTAGGTGTCTCAGAGGATTGAGAGCCAGGCCTAGAGATGGGAGGTTCTGGGTTCAAATGTGATCTCAGACGCTTACTAGCTGTGTGCCCCTGGGCAAGTTACTTAACCCCCAATGCCTACTCCTTACCTCTTTTCTGCCTTTGGACTAATACACAGTATTGATTCTAAGATGGAAGGTAAGGGTTTATAGAAAGGAAGGAAGGAAGGAAGGAAGGAAGGAAGGAAGGAAGGAAGGAAGGAAGGAAGAAAAGAAGGGAAAAGTAATTATCTTTATTTGTTATAATAAAAAGGGACTATAAAACAAATCAAGCAAAGGAAATATCAGACAGAGGTCTGTTCAATGTGAAACCAGGCCATCTGGAGAAAAAGTCATCTGAATCTTGGATCCATGTAATGCTAAACATCCAAAAAAGAATTGCTTCTTGGGTCCCTCTTCATCCAGATGTTTTGTGACATGTAAACACAACCAACATGTTTTCTTTCTGTGATGAAAACTCCTCTTCAATTTATATCTTATTCAGTTGGACAGTTGGACAGTCATGGAGCATTCATTAAGTACCTACTAAACTCCAAGATCTGCCCTAAAAGTGGTAGATACAAAGAAAGACCAAACCAGTCTGCTCTCTAGTCCATCCAGTCCAATCCAAACTGGAACAGAAGGTATTACTCAGTCTTTACTCAAGGACATCAAGTGACACTGAACCCACTCTCTCCACAGGCAGTTCATTCCACTCTTGAGAGCTTGGATTATAAGGGAATTTTTCTTTATGTACTTAAATTTACCTCTCTGCAACTTCCACCCATTCTCCTGATTGTGTCTTCAGGACCCAAATGGAACAAGTCTAATAATCCCACGTCCACGTGACACTCCTTTGATTCCTGTAAACTATTCCTTCTTTCATAATCAACATTTTCCCTTCTCTGATTTTCGTACTAAATTACCTTACAGATGTATTTCATATACTGATAAACTGAAGATTTCAGTTCAATATCATTTGAAGATAACAGAGAAAAATTTCAACATATCCAAGTTTCCCAAAATGACTCTGTGATAACTTTTGACCAAATGTGATATAAAAGTCAGGAGCCTCATTTATAGAGATGGGCGGGCCAGAGAGTTCCTTTATTATTAATACAGTCACCTAAGGGGTCTGGTTTTTAGGAGAGAGGAGTCAACAATGATTCGTTTCTCTGACTTTGTCCTGAAAGAAGGAGACCGTATAGTGCATTGGAGAGTGTTAGCTCCAGAGTCACAGGATCTGCATTCAAATACTGCCTCCTATGCGTACTACCTGTGTAACCTTGCTCAAGTCACTTCCCCTTTGGCCTTCAATTCTTTTCTCTGCAAAATGAGGACTTTGAATGACCTCCAAGATCCCTTTCAGTTCTCTGCCTGTGATCCCAAGCACCATACTTTCTTTAAACCCTATTCAACCCCTAGGTCTATCTGAGTCTCAGCTTATTTCCATGGACACAATCTGATATTAATGATAAACCAGGACCAGAATACATGTGTGTGCCTCTTTATATTACAGATATATTCAAATCAAATTATGATTTCTACTTAGGGAATGCTAGGAATTCCCTTCACTGTTGCAGATGGTCAACTCTTCAGTAACTTACAGCCTTAAAGAGCTGCTGGGAGCCTTGAGAGATGAAGACTTGTTTATTAACACCCAGTTAGTATGTGCCAGAGGCAGGACTTGACCCCAGATCTAGACTCCAGGGCCAGCCTTTCATTCCCTCCAATCTTTTATCCACTATAGTACGCTGCCTCTTCCCGGAGCGACTGTTTTTGCAGAAATGTTTTCCTTGGTATGTAAGAAATATGAATTTAAATTCTGAAGAAACGGTTATGCTGGGGAATCTGACTGCGGGACCTTCACTTCCTGCATCTACTAGCAAAATGAGAAACAATGAAAGGAGTGAGTCCGCAGGACAGAGTCAAGTGAAGTGTTGTCAAGGCTGCTCAGGAATTTCTGGGTAAGAATTTTTTTACCTTTAATATGTCGACGGCAGGACTTAAGGCTCTTCTGTCTTGATGAGCTGCAGACAGAAGGACACTCAGTTCCTGGTCACCACCCTTTTTGCTGCAGCTGCTTCATCCATTGGAAATCCCAGTTATCTGGGGCCCCCAAAGGACCAATACTGTGTTTCCCAGAGGGAATTCCTTTTTCTCTGCCTTACCTCTGGTTTACTTTGGAGCAACTCTGGTTTCCTCCATGCCACTGCTAGAAGCAGTTCAGAATTCAGACGTTGCACTGGAGGAGCAAGGAAGTCTCCTAAACTACTTCCAGATGTACTCTGTAGCATGTGGTCCAGCCCTGACTCATTTGCCAGAGCCTCCTCCCATATCCCTATCCAGCCCTGGGAGTGCATATCATGTCAACAGCAAGGCTGCTTAGAAGAAGCTAAACAAGAGAAAAGACCAACACCAGCCAGCAGAACTGGTGGCCACTGAATCCTTCCCTATGGGGACTAAGGCAACTTATAGACAAAGAGAAAGAGAAATGGGCACAGATTTGTGGAAAGCAAACTCTTAACTTCTTTGTTTCCCTGAAGTCCCTTGTTACTAAGATTCTGCCATCTTCCATCTCTCTTTCCCTTTTCCCTGAGTCACTTCATCTCTCTCTGTCTCTCTGTCTCTCTCTCTGCCTCTCCCTGTCTCCCCCTCCCCTTCTTCCTTTCCCCTCATTCTCCTTCTTCCTCTCCTCTTTCTCTCTCCCTCTCTGTATATCTCTGTCTGTTTCTGTCTCTCTTCCCCTCCCAACCTCTCTCCCTTATTTCTACTCATTCCTTTGTCCCCTCCTCCCCTTCCTTCTCTTCTTTCTCTTTCTCACACATGCATACATGAAATATGACAAGGTTATTCCATTAAGCCAGTAGTTGTGAAAAGAGTTTTCCAGCTGGCATATTTTGGGGATGACCCACACAGGCAGCAGGCATCCAGGGAGCCAACCTTGCCATTACTCTGAGAACTGTCTTGTTCTTTGGAGCAACTGGTTCTCAGTTCCTTAGAGGGTGAAAAAACAGCATGTACTGAGTCTGGGGTCCTTAAGTGAAGACTGGTGAGAGGATTTCCGGTGAAACAAAACTGAACAGTGAAAAACACTAAAGTTGGGGAAGTTGTTTGAGACAGACAGAGGTGGAGTTGGTGCATGGAGAGGGAACTGGGCTATAAAATAATAATAGATGTTACAAAGATTTTTGTTCATTCCAACACCTAGCAAGGTTTTTGAGCTCAATTGCTTTTCTACCTAAGACCTGCCATGGGATGGGGGATAACTTCAAATAGTCACTGTTAAAAATAGGAGAGACTTTACAAATTATCTAATTCAAGGGTTCTTAATCTTTTCTCTTTCCTGGATTCCATTGTCCACTTGATGAAGTCTGTGGATCCCGTCTCAGAATAACATTTTTAAACTCAGAAAATAAAGTAAATAGGATTACAAAAAAAAAATCAAAGGTTAACAGGGGGTAATTCTTTCCCCACTGAGATTCACAGGTTCACGGCCCCCAAAATCTATCCATTGATTCTTTGGAAGTCTGTAGGTCTCTGATAAATACGCTGATCTACAAAGAAAAGGAGAAAGGACCTTTATGTACAGAAATACTTGTAGAAGCTCTTCTTTTATCAATAGAATTTATTTACAAGTATCTCAGTCCATCACTCCCTACTCAGCATCAAGAAGGCATTTTCTGTGAGACAGACATAAATATATAAATTATATCTTTCATGTTTCCATTTTTTCAGTTCATTTTTGGAGGTAACATTCACAATTTATTCTTCAAGTATTAAATTTGTAGATGTATATGATGTTTTCATGGTTCTATTCATTTCATTGTTCATTATCCCATGTAGTTGTTTCCAAGTTCTAAAAAAAAATAGCCTGCTCATCATTTCTTATGGCACAGTAGTTAGATGCTCTTTTTGTGATGGCAAAGAGTTAAAAAACTAAGATGATGACCATCAATTGGGGAATGGCTAAACAAGTTGTAGTATATGAGTGTGGTGGTATACTATTGTGCTATGGTAAATAATGAGCAAGATGGTTTCAGAAAAACCTGGGAAGATTTCTATGAACTGATGCAAAGTGAAATGAGCAGAACCAAGAGAATACTGCACAAAGCAACAGCAAAATTGTAATGATGATCAACTATGAAAGATTTAGCTACTCTGATTCATACAATGATCTAAGACAATGCTATATAAGACAATGCTATAGAAAAATGCTATCCACCTCTAAAAAGAGACCTGATAAAATCTGAAATGCAAATTGAAACATTTTTTCACTTTGTTTCTTGTCTTTTTTTGTAACATGGCTAATATGGAAATATGTTTTGCATGACATCATATGTATAAATGATATTATATTGCCTGTCTTCACTATGGGTGAGAGAGAAGAAAAGAATCTGGAACTCCAACTTTTAAAATAATGTTAAAGGTAAAGAAAAAGAATATAAGATCCTTGAGGCCTGAGAATTTCTTTTTTATTCTTTTTATATCCTTAGTACATAGCGCAGTGCCTGAAACCTACAACTTAACAAATGTTATCTTTTACTGCCCCCCCCCCCAAATCCAACTCTGATCTGATCCAAACCCATTACTTTAATTATAGGACAAAGAGAAGTAAATGGAATCGTCATCCAATGTTACACATTATGTTTGTGATGGTGGAATTGCAGCTACACCTTAGGAACAGAGGATATAGCACTTTAAGTTTGCAAGGCAATTGACGAATACCTCATTTCATCCTCACAACAATTCTAGGAGAAAGGTACTATTCTTATTCTCATTTTTAAGATGATAGAACTGAGACAGAGAGTGACTTACCTAAGGTAACACAACTAATAAATGTTTGAAGCTGAATCTGAATTCAGGTCTTCCTGACTCCAGGCACAGATCCCAGAGCCAAAATTCAAACCCAGGTAGGTAGCTAGGTGGCTTGTGGACTGAGAGCCAGGCCTATATATGGGAGGGTCTGGGTTCAAATGTGACCTGAAACACCTCCTACCTGTATGATCTTGGCCAAGACACAACTCCCATTGCCTAGTCCTTTTCACTCTTTTGCCTAGGAGCCAATATATACTACTGATTCTAGGATGGAAGGTAAGAAGTTTTTTTTTTTTTTTTTTAAGATTCAATCCAGGTTCTCTGATCCCAGATCTAGTACTCTTACCATAGTATATGCCAGTACCCTAAAATTTAACATTGTCTTTTCCAAATTCCTGCTCCCCTATTTCTCCATTTTTATTACTTTCTATTACATCAACATTATTGGCAATCTCCATTTAGGAGACCCAGATTCAACAACAATTCTTCCATAGATCCTCTAGAAAGTATCTATGCAATAAACTAGCAGACTATGCCTAGGTCTTGTCATGTGTTCTGATTATCAGTCACACTAATCTCTCATTCTTGCTATATAACTGTTCCACTCTTTGTTCCCATCATCTTTTTCTTTTATATTTTTCACATTACCTCTTGCATATAAGTTAGCACTGGTGATATTATGGTCTGCTTACATTCATTAAATATCTCTCCATTGCCCTTTGCAATTTCAATTCTTCAAAAAATGTGGTTTTCTATGCTTCACAAATTCTCAGCATCATGTGAAAAATGTTGATGAATTCTCTAAAAGGAGGTTTGGAGGATTTTTTCAAATTAGTCTCCCTACTTGTTTATGCTTACTATCTCTTCAAATTATAATGAATATACTTATCTTCTTACATTTGTAGCCACCTAGAAGAATGTAAATCTTTAAGAATATAACCTTTGATTGTTTTTAGGTGTACTTAACAAATGCTACTTGGATAAGAATGGATTGGATTTTGCAAAAATTTTAATGAACAAAAATCAATTTTTTTTCTCCCTCTTCTCTCTCCCACTCAATTAGAAAAAAATTAAAGCAAAAAAATTAAGCCAATATGCAGAGTAAAGCAAAATGAATCCCTGTTTGGGCTATATACCACACACACACACACACACCCCTTATTCTCCATTCCCTTTCTTTCAGGGGATGGGGAACATGCTTAATCATGGGCCTCTTGGAATCATGGTTGATTATTACAGAGTTTTCAAATCTTTCAAAGTTGGGTGGGTCTTTTTTTTTACACTTTTATTGTCATTATACAAGTTGCTTTCCTTGTTTCATTCACTTCATTCTGCAAGAAATTTCCCATTTCACTGAAACTGTCCTTTTCATTATTGCTTATGTTACAATTGTGGAGTAGATTGGTTTCAGAGATGAGGAAAACTCAGACCAAGTGATCATCTTCTAAGGTCTCTTCCAGCTTTACTTCTATGATTTTATAAGCCACTGAGGAGCTTTCCTAGACTAAGATTTAATGCAGAGTTCAAATGGCAAATTCTTCATTCAAGTGATTTTTCAAATGTATTACAAGTTGATTTTCTTTTTGTTGTATTCAAAAATCAATTGCTCGAAGTACTTAGAAGAGATCACAAGAGGTTTAGATTCTTTTGAACATGTATGTTTGACTTTTATTGTAAAGTTTATTTCATTAGAGTGCCTACACCAATGAAATCATGGATGTCTGAAGGATAGGAAATAAAAAAAAGTTTAGGGGCAGCTAGGAATCACAGTAGATGGAGTACCTGAAATCACGAGGGCCTGGATTCAAATGTGGACTCAGGCACTTCCTAGCTGTGTGACCCTGGTCAACTCACTTAATCTCAATTGCCTAGCCCTTACAGTTCTTCTGTCTTAGAATTGATACTAAGACAGAAGGTATGGGTTTTAAAAAAAAAGTTCCCCCAAACCAATAGGACCTTTAATTCAAAAATCATTTTAGCATGTATCTCCCATGTGTAAGGCACTGGAGAATACAATGAGAAAATGAAAAGTAGAACCTGGCCTCAAGGAGCTTAGATTCTATTAAAGGGATAGAATTCAAGGTTTATAACTTGTATAGAGATAAGTAAATAAAAGTATAAACTAAGTAATACAACAATAACCACAGCTGATATTTATATAGCACTTTAAAGTTGACAAAGTATTTTTTGTTATTATCTCATTCTTACAACAACCCTGGAGGAAGGTACTATTATCCCCATTTAATGGATGAAAATAAAAGGAGAGACTGTAACTTGTCCAGGGTCACCTAGCCACTGTGTCAAAGTAATCTGGGGGTTCTAAAGGCAGAAATGATCGATCTTGTGTTTGAGTCTTTTGAGCTGACTACTACATGTTTATTACAAATTGAAAAATCAATCATTCACCTTTTACAAGTGCCCTTTGTGCCTATAATTGCTGGATTGTGTAGATAACAGCTGTTTATGGTAATGGAGTAAAGTTATAAAGTGAACAAGAGGAAAAAGAAGCATTCTACAAGAAGACAGATTTGCCACTTTCGGTAATGTTTACAATATAAGACACAGTATTCTATCTCTCAGACTGGCACCAAGGACCATTTGTGTCATAGAGAGCATGGTTGGCCCCTTGATATATCAGTCAGTAAATAAACATTTGTTTAGGGCCTGCTATGTGCCAGGCACTGTGCTAGACACTGGTAAAAAAAGGGAAAAAAAAAACCCAGTCCCTGTTCTCAAGGAGAAGCTCATAACCTCATGATACAAATAATGAAAAGAATAGGACTTTTGCCTACAGATATATCACTTTCCCTTTAATATGGAGTGGGTGTTAATGTTTTCCCATTTGTCTGAAATTCTTATATTTTATTATTGTTTTTATTGCTCTCATGTTATACAATTTTCCCTGGGGTCCTACTTTTATTTTTTATTTTCATTTTTTTATTTTTATTTTTTACTACATAGAAGAGAATAGAAGGAAATTTTATTTTATTTTTCTTTGTGACTACATTTAATTTTTTTTTTATTTTTATTTGGTCATTTCCAAACATTATTCATTGGAAACAAAGATCATTTTCTTTTCTTCCCTCCCCCTCTCCCCCACCTCTCCCATAGCCCACGTGCAATTCCACTGGGTATCACATGTGTTCTTGATTCAAACTCATTTCCTTGTTGTTGGTATTTGTATTAGAGTGTTCATTTAGAGTCTCTCCTCAGTCATATCCTCTCAACCCCTGTAGTCAAGCAGTTGCTTTTCATCGGTGTTTTTACTTCCACAGTTTATCCTCTGCTTGTGGATAGTGTTTTTTAGATCCCTGCAGATTGTTCAGGGACATTGCATTGCCACTAATGGAGAAGTCCATCACCTTCGATTGGATCACAGTGTATCAGTCTCTGTGTACAATGTTTTCCTGGTTCTGCTCCTTTCGCTCTGCATCACTTCCTGGAGGTTGTTCCAGTCTCCATGTAATTCCTCCACTTTATTATTCCTTTTTGCACAATAGTATTCCATCACCAACATATACCACAATTTGTTCAGCCATTCCCCAATTGATGGGCATCTCCTCGTTTTCTAATTTTTGGCCACCACAAAGAGTGCAGCTATGAATATTCTTGTACAAGTCTTTTTCCATATTATCTCTTTGGGGTACAAGCCCAGCAGTGCTATGGCTGGATCAAAGGGCAGACATTCTTTTGTCGCCCTTTGGGCATAGTTCCAAATTGCCCTCCAGAATGGTTGGATCAATTCACAACTCCATCAGCAATGAATTAATGTCCCCACTTTGCCACATCCCCTCCAGCATTCATTACTTTCCATAGCTGTCATGTTAGTCAATCTGCTAGGTGTGAGGTGATACCTCAGAGTTGTTTTGATTTGCATCTCTCTGATTATCAGAGATTTAGAACACTTCTTCATGTGCTTATTAATAATTTTGATTTCTTTACCTGAAAACTGCCTATTCATGTCCCTTGCCCATTTATCAATTGGGGAATGGCTTGGTTTTTTGTACAATTGATTTAGCTCTTTGTAAATTTGAGTAATTAAACCTTTGTCAGAGGTTTTTATGAAGATTGTTTCCCAATTTGTTGCTACCCTTCTGATTTTAGTTACATTGGTTTTGTTTGTACAAAAACTTTTGATTTGATGTATTCCAGATTATTTATTTTGCATTTTGTGATTCTTTCTATGTCTTGCTTGGTTTTAAAATCTTTCCCTTCCCAATGGGGTCCTACTTTTAAATGTATATGTTTGCTTTGTTATTTTTAGTTGATTTATTCACTTTATGGTATTTTTCTATACTTTTTGGTGTGTTTTGTTAAAGATCACAAATATAATTGAGTACAATATTTAAACTCATCACTTCTAAACTCACTATTATGCTGCGGTCTCAAGCCTTCTTGATACCACCTGCCTCAATCTTTTCTCCCCTGTTTGGAGAGCTGGAGGGCTGATTATGAAACTCCTTTCATTATCTTCCTTTATAGAAGGTAGAAACAGAGGGTTATCTGGAGCTCTCCATTCTTGCTGGAAATTCTGGTAATGTATTAGCTTCCTGGTTTTGTGTCGACTCTCACCCAATCTGAACAAACTTCTTACAGTCCCTATTTGATAAATATTTAATTGGTTCAAGAAGCCAGGGCTTCCTCTTGTTAAGGTCCGGGATTTCACCCACCACCATGGAAGTCCACGAACAACGCAAACAGGCAGAGAAAGGCCATTTATTGAACTGATACGTGCATCAGTGGGAACCTCTATCATCAGAGTTCCGAGTTGCTTCTGACAGGCTGGGCTTTTTATACTTTTCTGTAGGTACCTTATCTATTATATACCATCCTTGGAATATTGCCTGCATGTATGGCTCTTATCGGCTTCCTACTATTCTTGGAACTTTGACAATTCTATATTATTGGGGTCTTCCTGGTCTGTTGCTTGATATATTTATTGGGGTCCTCCTGACCTTTATCTGGTACCTACTGCAGCTGGCGGTTTGGCATATTTATGGTTCTGACAAGTTTCTCAAGGCTGACCAGCTCATTAGGCCTTCCTGCTAGGATCTGGTATATTTATGGTTCTGACAGGTCAGCTTGTTAGGCCTTCCTGTTTTCTCAAGGTTGGCCATTTTTAGGCCTCCCTCACTCTCACCTAGTAGAAAATAGAAGTGTTTTCTGTCAAGAAAAAAAAAAGGTCCTTTATGAGTCAAAATAGCACCCGTAGCAAGGGACTAGCAAAGTGAGGACATGTGAATTGGACTATGCCTTAGAAAACGATGGCATATAAACATAATGGAAGTTTCATGGATCACAAGAAATGGTATGTAGAATTCAGAGAAGTTGAGGGTTTTGTATGAACTGATGAATATCAAAATAAGGAGAGACAAGAGTGACTGCAACAATATAAATGAAAAGAAATCAAAGGAAATCAAACTGTATCTGGAAAAGGAGAAAATGAAACATATCTCCTCCCTCACAGCAGAGGGGAGAGAGACTCCTAGGGCAGAATACTATAGTCAATATCAGATACAACCACTGTATCAGATGTGGTTTACTTAATTGTTGTTACAAGAGGAAGTTCAAGGGGGAAGAGTAGAAAATGACTGCAATGTAAAGATAGAAGGCATTAAAATGTATTTAAAAAATAAAAAAACCTTACTTTCTTAATGTCTTAGAATCATTACTGTGTATTGGTTCCAAGGCAGAAGAGCCTTAAGGGCTAAGGGAGTTAAGTGATTTGCCCAAGATCACACAGCTAGGACATGTCTGAGACAAGATTTGAATCCAGGACCTCCCATCTCTCACTGGCTTTCAATCTACCAAGTTGCCTAGCTGCCCCTTCAGAAAGCATTAAAATGTATTTTTTTAAGTGATGAAGGCTGGATAATCTCAAAGGTTCCTTCTAACTCAAAATTCTATTTTCCCAAGGATTGACTAGACCAAGAGCTCCCCCCAGGCCAATTTGATCATGTTGTGAAATAAGAATGTACACACACACACACACATATAAACTGAAAATAGTATGCTGCACTCTGCATTCAGACTCCGTCAGTTCTTTCTCTAGAGATGGATAGCATTTTCCATAATAGATTCTTTAGAATTCAGACCAGGAGCTCTTAGCCTGGGGTCAGTGAATTTTTTTTTTTTATGTTTTGGCCGAACATAGTTACTTATACCTGTAATCTCTGTCTTTTAGAGGAAACTGAAGCTGGTAAGTCTCTTGAGTTTAGGAACTCTAGATGCAATGGATTAAAGCCAATCAAGTTGCTTATGGAGGACTTAAAAATTAAAAACTTGGGGTAGCTAAGTAGTACAATGAATAGAGTGTCAGGCCTGGAATTGGGAGGACTTAGGTTCAAATATGGTCTCTGATATTCCCTAGCTGTGTGACCCTGGGCAAGACACTTAACCTCACTTGTCCAGCCCTTGCCCTTCTGTTGTAGAGTTGTTACTAAGACAGAAAGTAAGGGTAAAAAAAAAGTATTGCTTAATGAGGAACCTTGCCCCTTCCTTAACCTACCATTTGCAAATTATTGGGCCAAACTAGTTTCACTGGGCATTTGGACTGAACAACTTCAATTTCCCCATTCAAATGGCATGAAGTCCAAAGTTCAAATTCACTCTCAGGTAACCAGTTACAGTTGGTCACCAGGTGGGTCCTTCAAAGGTAGATCCTTCAAATTCAGAAGTTCATAGCTATCCCAGAAAAGGCTTCTGTGGGTCCACCTCAGTCTTGGCCTACAGAAGTCATAAAGGAACCCTCTGACCAGTTGCTTGAGTGGCCAGCATAGATCAAACCAAACTTTTTATACACTGTAACCAAGCCCATCCCTGGAATAAAACAAGACAGCAGCTCCTCCTATCTTGTTGGTAGAACGTGGGCATAGACAAGAATCTTAGGGAGTTGAGTGGCTGGGTGAGTGGGAAAGCAAAGAGCAGAGAAACCTGCAGTTGGAAGGAATCTCCAAAATGATGAGATCAAAGGTAGACTTGGAGTACTGAGCTTCTCCTAAGGTCCAAGCTCCATCTTCAAGACTTTAGATGACTACTGCCCTGACCCTCCCTCCCCCACCACCGCCCAATGATTCCCAATGCAAACAAGCTGGAGGGTCGCAGTTTGGTTTCCTCCTTTCTTTCCCCTCACTTTTCCTCTCCTCCTCCCTGCCAAGGGATTCTACCATCTTTCTCTACCTTCTTCCCTTCAGGCAGCCTGACCCTTACAATTCCGACTCACTCTGATAGCCTCCTCTTATCATTTGATTCTCCTTGGGATGGGCCCTCGGCTCTGCTCTCCTCCATCATCGATCATCCTGGACAGCCGCCCCCGCCCTTCGTGTCTCTCGATGGCCAGAGTCTGAGGTTCCCCCCTCGGTCCCGTCACCTCAGCCTCTTTCTGGGACAGCTTCTGACCAGCTGCCCATAGAGGTTTCTCTTGGGCGTGGTCTGGAGCTCCTCCCTCCTCCCCATCACCTTCCCTCCCCTACCCCCTTGCCTCTTCCTAGGGCGGGGGTCCTCTTTCCTCCCTTTTCCTCCTTCTCTCACCTTCCTCCTTCCCCCTCCCTCCTTCTCCATCACCTTTCCTCATTCTCTACCTCCCGCTACAGTGTAGCTCCTCCTTCCTCTTCCTCTCCCATCACCTTTCCCTCCTTGCCTCCTCCCTCTTCTCCATCACCTTTCTCCCTCTCTACCTCCTCCTAGGGCGGGGCTCCTCCTTCCTTCCTCTCCAATCCTCCCTTCTCCCTTCCCCCACTCCCTTCTTTCCTCTTTTTCCTTTCTTGTCCCCCACCCTCCTCCTCATCACCTTTTCCCCTCCTCTTCACTTCTCACTTATTCCTCCTCCCTTCTCCATCCTTCTTCCTCCCCTTCCCCCATCACCTTTCCTCCTCTGCCTCCTACTTCTTCCCTCCTCCCGCCTCCTCCTTCATCTTTCTCTCTCTCTCTGCCTCCCCGAAGGGTGGGGCTCCTCCTTCCTTCCTCTTCCTCCTCCTCCTCCTCATTCTCCATCACCTTTCTCTCCTTCAGTTAGCCCGCCCATTACAGGACCTCTGCACGGGGCTCCCTGGGCTCCTCCCTCCTCCCTCCTCACCTTTCCCTCTTTCTGCCTCCCCCTAGGGCGGGGCTCCTCCCTCCCTCCCTTCTTCCCCCTCCTTCTCCACTTCTTCCCCCTCTCTCCGGGACAGTCCCGCCCCGCCCATGGCCCACAGGGGGCGGGACCAGAGACTCCTCCCCTCTATCGCCCCGCCCACCGCGCCCGTGGGCCCCGCCCCTCCGGGCGAGGTGAGGAGGTGGGGCGGCGGCGGCGGCGACCGGGGAGCGGTGCATTGTGGGGCCGCCGAGGGGGCGGGGGTGAGCAAGATGGCGGCTCCCTCCCTCCTGAACTGGAGGCGGGTTTCCTCGTTCACGGGGCAGGTCCCCCGTGCCCGACACGGCCACCGGGCCGTGGCCATCCGGGAGCTCATGATCATCTTCGGCGGAGGCAACGAGGGCATAGCGGATGAACTGCACGTCTACAACACAGGTAGGCAGCGATTGGCCCCGGGGCGGGCGGGCGCCGAGCTGGGGCTGCAGTGGCTGACCGTGACCCCGGCGCTGACCCCGGCCTTGACCTTGACCCGGACCCTGGCCGGCTGTCACGGCGCCGGGCCTGTCCCCGGGCTCCCTGCCTCTGGCCACGCTCCGTTCTCCCCTTCTCCGGAGCGAGGCCTGGCCCCCGGTGCCCCGAGATGTCGGCCCGGTCCAGTCGGGTCCAAGCCAACCCGGCCCTCCTTCCCTTGAACCTCAGTTTCCCCTTCCGCCACCCACCAGATGGTGGCCTCTTGATATTCCTCAGTTCTACTATCATCCTCAGCCTCAGTTTCCCCAGATGCAAACGAGGGGACTGGTCTCGATGAGCTCCTATACCCTCCATTCGATGGCCATTCTCAGCCTCAATTTACCCATTTATAAACATAGGGGCTGCTTGGGCTCTGAGAACCAGAGTTGGAGAGAGTCGTCGCACTCCCTATTGTCGTGAGCAGAGCTCTTGACTCGGACTCAGACAAAACCTGGTTCCTATCCAGCCCCTGGTTCCGTTTAGCCCCTAATGCCCTGGATTGGTAAGACAGTTGGGCTCTTTGTTCCCGGTATAATGAAGGGGTTGGACTGTTGGTCTCCTAGGAGGTCCTGCTCAGCTCTAAATGGAGAATATTTTAATAGATGAATCCTAGGGTCCCTCTCTATGGTCTTTGGGATTTGAGCACCAATGCTGACCGATTATGACTGTTGACCTAATTGAAGAACCAGCTCCGACTCCCCACCCTTCAGTCATAACTCTTGATCTGTTAGAACCCCCAGAGGCCATCTAATCCAATCATCTCATTTTGGAGATGAGGAAACTGAGGCCATACCAGGTGAAAGTGATTTACTCAAATTCAGGATAATGGCAGAACTTGGAACTTTGTGGCCAGTGTTCTTTCCATTTCATCAAGCTGACTCTCAAGATTAGTAGTAACATCTGGTAGGATTCGTTGTCCTGAGAGAGTTTTCATCTGAGCTTTGATAGCCGGGAAAGAAGAGGATGAGGCTGAGGTTCATCTGTGAGCTGGTCTACCTCTTAGATCCCCGGGGCGGTCAGAAGGGACCCAAGCTAGCTCTCCAGCAAATCACCAGTATCCTGGACCAGCAAGCCCCACCTCTGAGAGACTGGCCCTCCTAGGAGAGGAAGTGAGGCTTTTTAATTTTCTATTTTTTGCTCTCTTGCAAATGTTCCATGCATTGGAAGGGAAGCTGTTTCTTTCTCCCTGGCGGTTTGTGCAGAAGGCTAATGACTTTTATTATCTGCCACCTGTTTCATCACGAGTGACTTCCTTCTGGCTAGGCTGCCCTAAGAGAATAATCAACCCCTGTATTCCTCACTCAAATAAACTTCATTGAGAGAGACTGTGGGGAGCAATGGATTGAATGATGGACTTGAAGTCTATCTGGAAGTTTTTGACACTAATGCGGTGACTAAGTGAGTTGATTAACCTCTAGCTATTCTGATTTATTGGTACCCTAAGTACCCCAGTCCAGCTAACTTAATCTCACCTACCTTTTAAATCACTGGAAAGGGTTGAGTTGGGGGAATTGCATTTCAAAGTCCTCTGCTCATACATATCAAAAGGGATGTTACTTTGTGGATTGAAGCCCTGCTTCCGGGTCTGGAAAACCTGAGAAAGTTTTACGTAGGTCTTTGGGTTCACTACTGTGTCTGCCACTTACTATTTCTGTGACTGAGCAGTTATTAATCTGTCTGGGCCTCAGTTTTCTCATTTTTTTTGTTTGTTTGTTTTTAAAACCCTTACCTTCTGTCTTGGAGTCAATACTGTGTATTGGCTCCAAGGCAGAAGAGTGGTAAGGGCTAGGCAATGGGGGTCAAGTGACTTGCCCAGGGTCACACAGCTGGGAAGTATCTGAGGCCAAATTTGAACCTAGGACCTCCCATCTCTAGGCCTGGCTCTCAATCCACTGAGCTACCCAGCTGCCCCCGGTTTTCTCATTTGTAAAAGGAGATGTAGAAGTAGATAATTTCTGAAATCCCTTCAGCCTCTAGAGTTGTGGTCCTATGACGGGGCAAATCACTTAGTCTTTCAGTACCCTAGGTACTGAATATTATAAAACTATTATATTATGACTATATATATATATAATATACTATTATATTATAAGACTATCTAAGAATATTATAGACCAGTTGCCTGAACTTCATAGATGGAGGGAAGTTTGTTCCTCCCTCCCTCTCTCCCTTCCTTCCTTCCTTCCTTGCCTGCCTTTTCATTTATTCTGTTTTTTCATTTTAAGTTAAAAAGCATTTTCTCTCACTCCCATCCAACTTGAATTTAAAAGGAAAAAAAAAACCTTTTGTAATAAATATGTATAGTCAAGCAAAACAAATGTCCACATTGGCCTTGTGAGCTAAGTGGCTCCTTCTGAATCTTCCAGTGGAGGGAGATCTCACCCTGGGAGTGAGTAAAACCACAAGTTCAGGTCACTTCTAAGTTCACTTGAACTCACTTTTTTCTGTGGATTCTTTTTTTGATAGTTACAAACCAGTGGTTCCTGCCTGCTGTTAGAGGTGATATTCCTCCAGGCTGTGCTGCCCATGGGTTTGTCTGTGATGGCACCAGAATCCTGGTCTTTGGAGGAATGGTTGAATATGGAAGGTACAGCAATGAGCTCTATGAATTACAGGTGAGCACAGCTTGCTTCTCTCCACCCCGTGTTGGTGGAAAGCCTCAAGGTTATAAGTAGTTTGCTAATCCAGCAAATGTTTCCATTTCAGGAAGTAGCTATTAGCCCTATGGTTAGAAACCTATTACAAATGTTGCTTCTATATTCGGACTTTAGATAACTGTTGCAGTATTCATTTTGCCTGTGGGTTAAACTACATCTTTCCACACCTTGCAATGGCTTTTATTCATATACCTACAAAGTGTTCAATTTCCCAAAGCTTAAGCAGTCATTGATAACTCTCCCAGGAGGGCAAGATGTGTCATTTATAAGCAATCAATTTGAAAGTAGTTTTAAGTATCCCATTTTACTAGGAATTTGGGACAGAGATGTTGAGACTAAGAAACTGGAGAACCTAGCATTCTGGTTAATTACAAGTTGATGCTTTACCACTTCCCACTGGGAGAGAAATATAACAAAAGTAATACTTGACACAAGCTATATTTAACATAGTTTAAAAGATGTTGCATCTATTTAAAAAGTATCTCAGAATTCGAGTGTCTTCAAGATTACCTTTATCAATTTAAATCAAGTGACTTAACATATGTAAACTGTTTTTGCAAACTGTAAATACTTCTTTCCAGGTCATCACTGTAATATTCTGTAGCTAGGATAGAGTTTGAATTATAAGAACTCTATGATACCTTGGCTGTATGCATTTAAAATTCCTTGTTTGCTTTTTACCCTTCAAAAAATAAAGTGCAGAACGTGGGGAGGTAGAGCAACTCTAGTTATTTTGGACTTGCCTTAATTTAGATTCAGGAGATAGTTTATTATAGCAACTTCTATGCTCCTGGTGATATAAGCACTTCTAGTCTTCTTTTCCTTTTCCTTTTTTTTTTAAAGGCAAGCCGTTGGCTTTGGAAAAAAGTGAAACCTCGACCTCCTGCTACTGGTTTACCTCCTTGTCCTCGACTTGGGCATAGCTTTTCTTTATATGGTAATAAGTGTTATTTATTTGGTGGCCTGGCCAATGAGAGTGAAGATTCAAACAGTAACGTCCCCAGGTATGCTGACCAGTTTCAGATGAAGTGCTTTAAGCCATAACAGAAAATTAGAAATTGCTTTGGGTTCTGTCATTCAATTTATTATTCAACTAAGGGGCTCTCTTGGCCTAATCTAATTATATTTAATGGAGACCATATCTTTATGGGGTTTTGGGGAGGGAGGGAGAAGAGGTTAATTTTGTTTGGTTCCTTAGACATGATGGTGATACAGTGGATAGAGTGCTGAACTTGGAGCCAGGAAGACCTCAATTCAAATCTTGCTTTAGATACTTAGCACCAAGAAGTTAGGTGGTGCAGTGGATAGAGTACCAGGCTTGGAATCAGGAAGACCCGGGTTCAAATGTGCCCTCAGACCCTTCATAGCTGTGTGACCCTAGGCAAGTCACTTCATCTTGTTTCTCAGTTTCTTCATTTGTCAAATGAGCTGCAGTGGGAAATGGCAAAACACACCAGTATCTTTCTTTGCTAGGAAAACGCCAAATGGGATCACAAAGAGATAGATACTACTTAAATGACTGAACCACCACGATAAAGCATCTGTCTCCCAGAGTTGTTGTAAGGAACAAATGAGATATTTATAAAAGTGTCTGGCACATAGGTACTATATAAATGCTTATTGCCTTCCCATCCTGGATTCTATATAGAGCATCTCAGAGTTATATTTTAGAGGTTTTAAATTTTAAGTTAAATTACTGTTATCCAGTAGTGTGCTAGTTTAGCAACCAGCTGTCCAGAAAAACAAACACAGGACACCCTTTTCCATTTAATCTGCATTATGAACATCTTCTTTCACTTTCTTAAGGCTAGACAAACAACAGAACAGTAAGTGAAGGCCTGATTTGTAGTATTTTCTGACTTCAAACACACAAAAGCTCACACTGAATATTTAATAATCAGTGTTAGAATCCGGCCCCTGCACACCCCCATGATATCTATCTTCAAATGCTGTGACTTGAAGCAGTGTCTAAGTGACTAATATGGGCAATTTGTATTTTTCAGTTAAATTTTTGTAGTTGTTTTTTAGAATGGAGTGAGTCTCAAATGTAGATTTTGCTTATGTTCTTAGCCTCCACAAACTGGGAGTTGTTGGGAGAGGGGAGAGTGTAATATATTGTGTAGGTCCAATGCAAATTACTCAGTGTGTTGGCAAGATGGCCTTGAAATCATTCATTACAAGTTTGCTTATGTGACCTTTTTTGTGCTTTTATTCTTTCCTTCAAAATCTCAGATCTGTGTATTTGACCAAACAACTTGGGGGAAAGCTGATTTCTCTTATACACCAAGACTCTGGAGATTTCTAGTGGAAATTTGTTTTCAGTACTAAGAAATAACTGGCCCCCATTAAGCAGAGAACTTCTTCCTTTTTAAAAACCAAAGTTTAAGGGGCAGCTAGGTGGCTCAGTAGATGGAGAGCCAGGCCTAGAGATGGGAGGTCCTAGGTTCAAATCTGGCCTCAGACACTTCCCAGCTGTGTGACCCTGGGCAAGTCACTTGACCCCCATTGCCTAGCCCTTACCACTCTTCTGCCTTGGAACCAATACACAATATTGACTCCAAGACTGAAGGTAAGGGTCTAAAATAAATAAATAAACAGATAAACAAACCAACAAATAAATAACAAAGTTTCTATTTAGAGATGCAATTTACCATTTCAGACAGACTACCAGAGCTTTTAATTAGTGGGAGATCCTAAATCATAACACTTTGAGTCATAAACACACAATTGGGGAATAGAATAAAATGATTAAAATGTAAATTGTAAATCACCTTTCAAACATTATATTATTATAAATTATTATTTTTATTACATTTTCACTTACTTAGGTAGTAGAATATTCTAAGGTGAGTTTTAATATTTAATAAATAAGGTGCATTTATTTCAACAGGTTTTCAAAGGGCTTTACAGATATTATCTCATTTGGTCCTAGTCAAAACTCTGTGAAATAGGTGCAATTGCTATTCCCATTTTGTAGATAAGGAAACTGAGGCTCAAAGGGGTTAAATGACTTGCCCAGGGTCACACAACTAGCAAGTGTCTGCGGCAGGTTTTGAATTCAGGACTCCTTGACTCTATGTCTGACACTGTAGCTCTGTGCCATTTCCAGGATATCTGTAGGCTTAGGCTCTTGATTGAAGAAGGTGATTGTTGGTAAGAGCCTGTTCTTACACTTCTCTGCTATCACCTATAAAAGAGGGAGATTTTTTTGGACACAAGGATTTGTCGAGCCCTTTACAGCTCTTGGCTAGCTTGATCTTGGCCCAAAGGAATAAATCACCTTGAGGCCTGCAAAATCTTTAGCTGATCCTGAGAGAAGGAAAGCCTCTTTCCACACCTTGGAAATGAAGACTCCAAAAAGAGTGTGTGCATGCGCGTATGTGTGTGCACATGCAGTTATGAAAAAAGAACCAACAAAGAAATGAAGAACTGAGTCTGAGATGCAAAGTGACTTCTCACCTGTTCCCTAGCTGGTGTCTCAGCCAAGCTAAAGGAAGGGTCACACACACAGAGGTCCCCCTGATTCCAGGAAGCTCCTCTCCTCCAGGCCCTTCTGGAGAACCCTCAACCGACAGCCCATTTGCTACAGACATGCTCATAACACAAACACGCCTATATGCATGCACACATGAAAGTGCATTGCATACGTTGTGTGTACTTATATGTTTGCAGACATGGGCACATACCATAGATATGTGGGTATATGTACCCGTGGGTATGTGTGTGTATACTTTTTTCTCCTAAGTATCCCCAGCTGGGTTTAAAAATCTTAATTTGCTTTTCATCCTCTAGATATTTAAATGACTTCTATGAACTGGAGTTGCAGCATGGGTCTGGCGTCGTGGGTTGGAGCATTCCAGTGACCAAAGGGATCATGCCTTCCCCACGAGAATCCCACACAGCCGTTATATATTGCAGGAAAGATTCAGGGAATCCCAAAATGTACATTTTTGGTGGAATGTGTGGTTCCCGACTTGATGACTTATGGCAACTTGATCTAGGTGAGTTGTGTTTTAGACCCCAGATCAGGTCTATTTCCACTGAAATAGACCCAGACTAGACAGCTGGGTGGCTCAGTGGATTGAGAACCAAGCCTAGAGATGGGAGGTCCTGGGTTCAAATCTGGCCTCAGACACTTCCCAGCTGTGTGACCCTGGACCCCCATTGCCTAGCCCTTATCACTCTTCTGCTTTGGAACCAATGCACCGTATTGATTCCAAGATGGAAGGGAAGAGTTTTTTTTTCCTTTTAAATTTATTATTAAAGAAATAGACCCAGAAGTATTTCTAATAAATGCGTTGGGTTCTATGACTGGTCCCTGAGGGTGGCCCGGGTGTGGGGAGCTTCTCGATTGATCTACTCCCGCTAGTGTTGTGTTAGCCCATGTATGGCAGGCAGAATGAAGATCAAGGCTACAGTCTCTTCCCTCTGAAGGAGGAGATAGCTTGTAGACACGTGAGTATGGACGTCATGAACGGAAAGTGTGTACATGCATGTGTGTGTACACATCTGTGAGGAGTGCACCAGAAAAGGCATGAGCTGAGCTTTGGAAAGAGTCAGGGATGAGAAGGAGGGAAGGTGGGAAGGGAAGGCTCAGGGCACGGCCAGTGCTGAGGTTGGGAGCTGGAAGATGGAGTTCTTTGGGGGAAGAACGAGGAGGCTTGTGTGGCTAGATGAGAGAGTTCTAGGAGGGGAGTCTGTCAGAAGATTTGGAGACGTAGGAGGAGCCAGGTTGGGAAAAGCTCAAAGTGCTAAACACCAGGGAGCCACTGGAGCTTACGGGGGGAGGGTGGGGACTAGTGCCATGGGGTCAGACCTGTGTTCAGTAGTGTGAAGAATGGATTGGAAAGGGGAGAGAAGGGACAGGCAGGCAGTCCACTGAAGAATTTGTTGTAATAGTTGAGGGGAGAGGTGATGAGAAGCCACCTTGGTTTGAATAGAGGAGTAGGGGCTGTTGCAGAGAGGGGTCAATGATGAGGATAGGGCCCTCTGTGGGAATAGGAAAGAAGGAAGATGCTCATTTAGAGGTGTCTGTGGACCATCCACTGTAAAATCTCCAATAAGCAGTTCTGGATGCAGAACTAGCACATAAGGGAGAAACTAGGCCTGGGAGTCTTCTGTGTAGAGGCCCATGGGAACTCATGAAGTCACCAAGTAAGAATGTGGAGAGAAAAGAAAGCCCAGGACAGAGCCTTAGGGTGCCCATAATTTTTTTTTGGGGGGGGGGGGAGGCAGGATATGGATGGTGAACCAAAAAAGACTAGGGAGGAGCAATCAGAGAGGCAGGAGGTGAACCAGGAGAGAAGCATGTCAAAAAATCCCAGCAGGAGAGAATATGCAGGAGGAGAGGAGGCCAGCTGTAGAGGAGCAGTCAAGGCTACAATTGAAAAGCTACCACTAAATTGGCAATGATTAGGGCAGCCTCCTACAAACAAACAATAAGGGTTGGGGTCAAAGATGCTGGTAGAGGGATTGCCCTGTTTGTAAGGAAAAAGACCACCATCTCATCAGATACCGGAGTAACAGAGGAAATGGTGGGATGACGGTAAACAAGGGACAAGAGGGAGGTCTCAGCAGAAAGCCTCCTTTTTTGTTTGTTTTGGGTTTTCTGTAAAGTAGAACTGAAGAGCCTGGGGGAGTAGGGGGAGATCAGGGTGGGGGTGTTCTTTGGGGCTTGAGGAGAGAAGAGAGGGTTTCAAATGGTTGTGGTAAGTGAGATAGAGAACCAATTTTGAAGGAGAAAAAGACTGCCTTGATGCCAAGAAGGCCAAGCTGAGATTAGAGTAAATAAATTTGTGGTGGATCCAGTCAGCTGGGTTGGAAGACTCCTTCCAGCTCTCTCCAAAAGCATGTAAGTAGGGGCAGAGGTGGTGGGTTGGAGGTAGGGGGAGAAAAGTAATCTGGGCTTGGGGTTTGAGTTCGTTAAGACTGGAACAGGGATAATATGAGGGAGCAAAGGATTTGGGAGGGGAGGCCAGCTTAGAGCTGTTCACTAAAAGGGCAAAATGAGGGGATGAGAGGAGCCAGGGCAAGGGTGATAGATGGCCTGGGAGACGGTAGGAGGCAAAGAAATCATGCGTTAGAAGAGAGATGAGGGATAAGTTTGGGGAGAGTAAGGCCTGGCCTTAGACTGGAATCAGAGAGGGGAATTTCAGAGTGCCTAGTTATGGAAGGAGAGGGCACTTGTGGGTAATGATAGTCAGGGCTGGGGGTGTCTGAGTGCAGCTGAAGTGGAGTGTGGGAGTATGGGAGAGGAGGAGAGAAAATTGAGAGACAGGAAGTTATGAGGACAAGAGGTGGAATGGAAAGAGACTATGGGCCAGGCACTGAATGCTGAGAAAGGAGGGAAATGCTCTGAGGGCTGGGAGATAACAGCTACCAGAATCTGGACTGAATGATAACTTTGATAGAGTGAACCCCAAAGGAGCAGACACAGGCTTTCCAAGTGTTGCTATTATTAGCAAGATGATAGAGGTTTTAGCTTGTTGGTGAATGATCCCCAAGGGATTTCCAGACGTAACCAAGACTAGAGGACAGGTGAGCTACTCTTCTCTTTCCCCCTCTATGATGCTTACCTATGATCCTGTGAAATTGAGACCATCATCTCTTTGAAATGCTTTGGGGCTATTCATTCTGCAGAGTAAGCAATGAGAGAGATGAATAAGTAGCTCTTCATTAAGACATATAGGTGGCATGGTGGAGAGAGGCCTAAACTGACTTAGAGTCAGAAGACCTGAGTTCAAATCTTACCTCAGACACTAAGGAGCTGTATGACCCTGGACAAATTCCTTAAGCTGAGTGCCTGTTTCCTGATTTGTAAAATGGGGATAATAATAGTATCTGCTTCCTAGGGTTGTTGTAAAGATCAATGAGAGACTATTTGTAAAGGGATCTGCAAATTTTAAGGTGCTATATAAGCGTTAGCAGTTATTATTAAGTCCACTCAACTGTTGTTGCTGGGCAATTAGGTGGTACAGTGGCTAGAGCTCTGGACCTGGAGTCAGAAAGATGTGAGTTCAAATCCAGCCTCAGAACACTGAAACTCTGGCCAAGGCCCTTAACTTCTATTTGCCTCAGTTCCTCATCTGTCAAATGGGGACACAGTGGAGAAGGAGATGACAAAACCCATTTTTTTTGCCAAGAAAACTTGGACTTTGGCCATGGGGTCTTGTAGAGTTGGACACAACTGAATGGCTGAACTACAACAAAGTGTTAGCTATTGTTACTTTTAAGCAGTACTGGAATATGTCTATATAAAGTTGGTCAACTATTACACATTTTACAATAATAATAATAATAATAGCTAGCATTTATATATGTATATAGTACTTTAAGGTTTGCAAAATATTTTGCAAATATTATCTCATTTGATCCCCACAACAACCTTTGGAGGTAAGCGTTATTGTTATTCCTATTTTGCAGATGAGAAATGAGGCACAGAGAGATTAAATGACTTACCTAGGGTCACACAGCTGGTAAACATCTAAGGTAGGATTTGAACTCAGGTTTTCTTGACTCCATGTCCAGCATTCAATAGGAAATTATTTATTAAAGTTGAATTAGTATGACATACTTTCTTGTCAAAAGAATCTGCAAAAGCCACAGTCATGGAAGCCACTGAAAGAGGTTTGTGTCTGTTTAACTTTCAGAAACCATGTCCTGGTCCCAACCAGAAACCAAAGGATCTGTACCGCTCCCGAGAAGTCTTCACACAGCTAATGTCATAGGAAACAAGTAGGTTCTGTTCTGTTAAGAGTTTGGCCCATGGCAGGGACATGGGGCTCAAGAGTGGCAACAGCTGATCTGATCTTCTTAGAGGCAGAGCCTTGCCCATGCCACCTCTTGGCTTGACTGACTGAATGGGAAATCCTTGTGGGAGCCCATTTTCCACCGGGGCTCCTTCTGAGGTAGAATGCCTTGGACACTATAGGCCTGGCACATGTAGCCTTTCCTCAAACTGCTAGTATGCTGCCTTCCAGAGAATGCTCTCCTTTTTTCTGTTGGGGTGTTGGATCTGCTCTGCTCATCCTCCTTCTCTTAAATGCCATTTGTTTAAAGGATGCTCTCTAGTTCTATGACTTAACGCTTCCTTAGAGTTTAGGAAACTGGCCATTTCCCCCAAAGAGCTCTTCTTGGCCTACTCTGTTTTTTCAAAAGCTTTCTTCCTTCACCAAAAATCCATCCAAGTAAAAGAAACATCAGAGGGACTTAAGCTTCTTCTTGTAATGAGTTTATCCTGAACTTTGATCCATTTGAGGCAGCTAGGTACATGGAGAGTAGAACATTGGGCCTGGATTTTGGAAAACTTAAGTACAAATCCATCTTCAGATGCTAACAGCATGACCCTGAGCAAGTCATTTAATTTCTATCTCCCTCAATTTCCTCAACTCTAAAATAGAGATAAGAATAGCACCTAACTCAGAGCTGTTATGAAGATCAAATGTGATTACATTTGTAAAGCCCTTTAACACAGTGCCTGACACAAAAATAGGTACTTTGTAAATCTTCCCTTCCTCCCTTTTCTTTCCTTTCCTCCCTCCTGTCTTTCTCTCTCCTCCTGCCCTTCCCTTTCTTCTTCCTTTCCTTCCCTCCTTCCATTCCTTTTTCCCTCCCTTCTTTCCCTTCTAACCGTCTTTCCTTCCTTTGCTTCTATCTAAGCATTAAGTTTGTGGTGCATTATTTTCCATACTGAAATATGACAGGTATCATATATGATAAAAAGAGCAGTCATCTTGAGGTCAGGCTTGGATAAGGGTTTGAGTCTTGGTTATGTCACTGACTCTGTGACCCTGGACAAGTCATTAATATTTTCTGAGTTCTAGCTTTCCTGTATAAAAAAATAGGAACAGTATTTGTACTACCTGCCTCACAAGGTGGCATGGTTATCAAGTTCTTTCCTTTCATAATTTACCTTTGAAGGGGTAGCTAGGTGGATTAGTGGATAAAGAACCAGACCTGGAGGTCCTGCATACAAATGTGACCTCAGATATATCCTAACTGACCTTAGGCAAGTCACCTAACCCCAACTGCCTAGCACTTTCTGCTCTTCTTCCTTGGAGCCAATACTTGTATTGATTCTAAGAAAGTAAGAGGTTTGTTTTTGTTTGTTTGTTTGTTTCAAAGAAAAAGAAAAGAAAACCACAAATTAACATTATGTTGTAGTTTATGTTTAGTTTAGTTTTTTTTTTTAATTTTTAAACATTATTTTATTTGTTCATTTTCAAACATTATTCCTTGGAAACAAAGATCATTTTCTTTTCCTCTCCCACTCCTCCCATAGCCAACGCACAATTCCACTGGGTATCACATGTGTCCTTGATTCGAACCCATTTCCATGTTGTTGGTATTTGCATTAGTGTTCATTTAGAGTCTCTTCCACTTGGCTAGTTCTACTTTTTAAGACGTTCTCTTTAATACATTTTTGTATATCTTATTCCATTTGGCCAATTTTTATTTTAAAGAAGTTCCTTTTTTCAATGGTTTTTGCTGCCCTTTTCATCACTTGATTTATTGTTTTTTAACATCTTTTTATTCAGTATTTTTAGTGCCTCCTTTACCAAACTACAGACTGTTTTAAAAATTTTATTTTATTTATCACTCAATTATTTTCTCAGTTTCCCTCTATTTCTCTTATTTGAGTTTTAAAATCCTTTTTTGAGCTCTTCTAGGATTTTTTTGTTCCTGAAATCAATTCACATTTTTCATTGAGATTTTGTCATTTTCTGTTTGTTTTGATCTTCTTGTCACCACAGTAACTTTTTATGGTGAAGTGCTTTTTTAAAGTTGTTTGCTCATTTCTGTAGCCTATTTCTTGACTTTTATGCTAAATTTTAAGTCTGCTCCTGGGGTAGAGGAGGCATTGTTTGAAGCTTGGCATTTTGTTTATAAATGTAAGTGCTTTCAGAGGTGGTGCTGGAATGGGGTGGAGTGGTTCTATACATTTTCACTTCTTCCAAGGTGATGTGATATACAAAGAGGTGTGTTCACTACTCTCTTGGCCTATACTCTGGACTGTGAATAACCAGCCTTTTACTTTACATTTTGGAACTGTGATCAACATCCCAAATCCCTCATAGGTGCAAATTCTACTACTTCTAGTGCTTGTCGCTAATGGTAGTTCTTACATTGGGACAGCCACCAGGCCTGGAACTAGAACCCACATATGAGCTACGAAACAGACTCCTGCCCACAGTGCTAGAAAAAGGACCTCTGATCTTCTGTTAAGTTGTCTGACCGCCCCCTGCCCCTTACTGTCTGTGGACTAAGAGTTCCAGACGTTGCTTCTGCCAGTTCAGTTCCCTTAAGGGCCTGCTGCTGATGGGTCAGGGCACATGGCTTTGCTGCTGACAGAGTAAGGCATGGCCTTGCTATTATTCTGTTGGGGTATAGCCTGTGCTAGACTTTGCTCCATTTTCACCATGGTGGGAGTGACCTTTCCTGCTGGCCTTCTAAAGTCTCTAGGCAGAAAAATTCTTTAACCTCATCCTTTTTGGAGTTCTTCTGTTCCAGAATGTTTTGAGACATTATTTTAAAGTCATATCGAGGAGAATTTAGGAAACCTTAGGTAAATCCCTGATTTCTGTCTGCTATCTTGGCTCTGGTGACCCAGCATTTTTTTTAAATTTTGAGTTTCAAATTCTCTCCCTTCCTACTTTCTCACCCTACTCCTTGAGACGGCAAGCAATCTGATATAGATTATACATGTGCGGTCATCTAAAACTGATTTCCATATTGCTCATGTTGCAAAAGACAAGATGACTTGCAATGCCCCCAGATATGGTGAATTAGCTTGGAGTCGTTGATGTCTGATCAAACCCTAACTGCTTCCATAGTGTTTGCTTCAGCTACATTCATGGCTACTGAAACAATGGCTCCTGCTCTTATCAACCAATTCCAATTAAGCAGCTAAGTGGCACAATGGATAAAGCAAGAAGAATTTTAAAAGGTAAATTGCCATTCATCTTGCTGACTGGCTAAGGAGCTAAAAACAAACAAACAAAAGGCATAGCCATCCCTCAGCAAGAAAGTTTGTAAACTCCTATCCTTTTCAACCTCACTCATATATGAGCATTTTTAGTTTTCTGGTACACTGGATAGAAGCACACCAATCCCAGACATTCACTAGCACTATGACCCTGGGCAAGTCATAAGACCTCTGCTCACTCCGGTGGCTTCACTTGTAAAATGAAAATAATTATTACACTTAACCCTTATGGTTCTTATGAGAACCAAATGAGGTAATATTGATAAATGCACTTCATACAGTAGGCACTATAGAACTGCTAGATATTACTTTTTTCATTATGATTTTGATTTTTACTATTTGTTCCCCAATTCTGCCCTTCTTAAACTGTAATTGTTCTCATACTTCTATTCACTCATTTCCCTGTTTAAATGGATTTCCATTCATAAAACACCCTCTTTTCCCTGGATCATTTAACAGTCAGGTTCATGATCTTTTATTTTACTGCTTCTTGACTATCACTAGGTTTGTATACTAGATTCTGAGCTCTGACAACAGGGACTGTCTTTTGTTTCCCTTTGTGTCCTCAGAGGCTAGAACATAGTAGGTGCTTATGTTTAGTTTCTTAAACATTTCCCAGTTACATTTTAATCTAGTTCTGGCCCCACCCAGGAGTTTTGTTGGACAACTTGGGGATAGGGATGGAGTTGGATACCTCTACAAGTATAAGTGATGCTTACATATGCTATATACTGTAAGATACAGTATTTTTGTTTGTTGTTCACTCATGTCCAACTCTTTTTGACTCCATGTGGGGATTTTGGGCAAAGATACTGGAATGCTATTTCCTTCAGCTCATTTTTCAGATGAGGAAACTAAGGCCAATCGGGTTGATTTATCCAGGGTCATATGGCTAGTAAATGGCAGAGTCTGGATTGGAACTAAAGTCCTCTTGACCCCAGGTCTGGTACTCTGCCTACTGCACCACTCAGCTGCCCCAATGTACAATATTTTACCAGTTTATTTTACATTTTATTTTATGCTGAAAGACTATTTTAAGTCATGACTTAAAAAAAGGTTTGGTTTTGATATCTTGTCTAAAAGTTCCTAATTCTTAAGAGTTCTTTTCTGGGCAACATTGATGCATACACAGATGGAGGCTGATTGTAGAATCTGGGATAGTTAAGTGAGGTTTTGAATATGGTGGGTGAGAAATTAAATTTCCATTTCAAGTCATAAATGAAAAGAGTAAGTTGTCCATGCAGAAGTACCCTTGAGCCGTTGTTGCTTCTCTCCAGGATGTACATTTTTGGTGGATGGGTTCCACAAACCATGAACAGCATCGAAGCTTCTTCTCGGGACTGCGAATGGCGGTGTACCAGCTCATTTTCTTACCTAAATTTGGGTTAGTGTTTCTGTCTTTTGATTTATTCTTTTTAACAGAGGAATTAAAAAACAACATACTTGGTGAATTTATTTCACTTTTGGTTTTAGATACAGCAGAATGGACAAGTTTAGTCTCCGATTCTCAGGAAGACAAAAAGAATTTACGGCCAAGACCAAGAGCTGGCCACTGTGCTGTTGCCATCGGGACACGCCTCTACTTCTGGAGTGGAAGGGATGGCTACAAAAAGGCCATGAATAACCAAGTTTGCTGCAAAGATCTGTGGTACCTTGATACTGGTAGGTAAGAATGTTTCCCAACAGCAATTTCATTGTCTAATTCATTCCACACTTTAATCCACAATTCTTAGATATTCAGGCATTTTTTTGTTTTGTTTTTAAGCTCTTACTTTCTGTCTTAGAATCAATCAATACTAAGTGTTGGTTCCAAGACAGCAGAATGACAAGGGTTAAGCAGTGGGAGTTAAGTGACTTGCCCAGGGTCACACAGCTAGGAAGTATCTGAGGCCAGATTTGAACCTAGGACCTCCTGCCTCTAGGCCTGGCTCTCAATCCCCTGAGGCACCTAGCTGCTCCCAGCAAATATATTTTTAAAGTTGGCAATTAGTCTAACCAAGGTATATTTTTCTTTAGAGAAACCACCAGCACCATCACAAGTCCAGGTGATCAAAGCTACTACAAACTCTTTCCAAGTGAAATGGGATGAAGTTCCTACTGTGGAAGGCTATCTTCTTCAGCTGAACACAGACCTGCCGTACCTCACAGCGTCACCGGATTCTCACACAAACTTGCCAGGTGATGCTGTGGTGCCCAGACAAATCTGTTCTTGTCCTAAATAGGCCTTATTGCTGCTTTTAAATCAGGTTCAACATACCAGAAGCACAGTTTCCGGGAAGTGATCTTTTTTTTTTTTAAATATAGAAAATATGCCATCTCTGTAGTGAGAACACACAGCAGAGGCTGTTTCTTTTCCCTTGCCTCTTAGTTTCATGTGGCTTTTGTTATTTTACATGTTGCTGGGCCGCTCGGAAGCACACGCTAACAGCTGTGCCAAGTGTGACTGGGATGGGGGAGGTCTTGTTACAGACAAATTGACTAGAAACCTTGAGGAGCTTCTGATTACAGCTGACCTGGGGTTTTCAGAAAGAAGTGAATAACGTGATTGATTGTTTCAGTGGCTTACATCGCAGTTCCTAGAGTCTGCTGCTCTGAATTTTCTCTCCTTGCAGGAATCCAAGCAAGTTTCCCCAGACAAGCCAGTAATAACACTGTTCCCAACAACGTAAGTAAAGTGTTGGCAACTCCAGACCTGAGTTAGTCTAGAAGGTGACGTTTCCTGGACACTTGATTTTTGTTCAGACATCCAAATCATCTGCCTTTGCCTTTTTCCTTGTGTCAGGGATTGAATCCACTCATTCAGATTCACACTGTTCTTATGTGTCCTTTAGGGTGCAGAAAAGCCAAACACATTAATAGCTCTCTAGGGTCCCGTTCTATTTTTGGTCCTTCTTATAGGTTGTAGCTGTATATTGTGTTTCTTGTGGAAAAGACTGGTAAATGTAACACCCCAGTTTGTGTGTGTGTGTGTGTGTGTGTGTGTGTGTGTGTGTGTGTGTGTGTGTAAACCCAAACCCTCACCCCTGCCCCAGTACTTGGATTAGGCTCGCCTTGGTGGCGGCGGTGGTGGCGGTGGTTGGCTTGGGGAGAGAGGAGGTTTTCTGCTTTGCAGAAAAGTGGGCCTTATTTGAGGATAGTGGTATCTCACCACATTTTGGGGATGTCGCTGTCTGACCTATCTAAAACATGGGGGGAAAATCTGATCATGCTTCCTCTTCTCCAATCTTCAACCCAGTGAATGCAAAGCAGTCTGATGAACTCCATTGCAGACAAGGCTCTCACCTGGAGCCTGTTTGTTCTTTGTGGTAGTCACAGTTCTCATACTTGGTTTTATAGCCTTTGACAGCAAAGAAACAACAACAAAAATAGTTTAAAATTTAACTTAAAAAGGCCTTCTAGGTGGCACAGTGGATAGAACATGAGACCTGCAGTCAGGAGGACCCAAGTTCAAATGTGGTCTCAGACGCTTCCTAGCTGTGAGTCCCTGAGCAAGCTATTTAACCTCATTTGCCTGGCCCTTGTCCTTCTGTCTTAGAGTTGTAAGAGTGAAAGAAAACTCCTTTCTTTAACTGTTATAAAAGTGAGAATTCTTTTAATTAAAAAAATAATATTAATAAGTGAGGTTTATAAAGTAGTTGAATTATAGTAAAATTAATAATAATTTTAAAATAGAATTAATCTCTAATTTTTATTTGTATTCCTACCTTTAAAAAAATGAAGACAGATTTTAGTACTCATCTTCCTTCTTGTAGATGCCAGTCTCTCTCTTGTCTCAAGAATTGTTAAAGCTAGAAGACACGGGAAATAGTACAGAATCTGACCACATAATCATGAAAGGAACTGCGGTAAAAAGCCAATCGGATCTTAAAGAAATGGAGTCCAACACTTCTTCTCTCCCATCCTTTGCTTTGGCGACTAATGTGGCAGATGGTAGCTGTTCAGCAAAGGTGCTCAAGAAAAATGAAGGTAGGGAGGCCAACCTTTCAGTTGAACGGCTAAGACTCTCATATGATGTGGTCAGAGAATACCATGGGCTTTTGAAAAAACACATGGTACAATGGACAACATTGGTTCCAAATCACTGAAGCGGAGCGTGCCTCCTTATTGGGAACCTACAAAAAATGGGAAGTCACACAGTTTGTCATCTATCACTATTATGTGCTTTTGCTTATAGTTGGGGAGTGGGCAGTAAGCATTTGTTAAGCACCTACTATGTGCCAGCCCCCGGGCTAAATGCCAGGGCTACAGAAAGAGGCAGTAGATAATCCCTGCCCTCAGGGATCTTACCATTTAATAGGGAGATAACATGAACACAAACATGACAAAGCTCAATAGAGGGTAGATAGGGAATAATGAACAGAAGGAAGGCAACTGGAATTAAGAAGAGTTGGGGAAGACTTCCTATAGAAGGTGGGATTTTGTTGTTCAGTAGTTTTTCAGTTGTGTCTATCTCTATGTGACTCCATTTGGTGTTTTCTTGGCAGAGACACTAGAGTGGTTTGCTGTTTCCTTTTCCAGGTCATTTGACAGAAGAGGAAAAGGAGGCAGGCAGGGTTAAGTGACTTCCCCAGGGTCACACAGCTAGTAAATGTCTGAGACTGGATTTGAACTCAAGAAGAGGAGTCTTCCTGACTCCAGATTCAGCACTCTTTCCACTGTGCCACCTAGCTGTCCATAGTTGGGACTTAAAGTAAGCCAAGGAAGTCAGTAGGTAGAGTGGAGGATGGAAAGCATTCCTGGCATGAGGGACATGTGCCAGAGACAATTCCAGGAAGCCAAGAGATAGAGGGTCTTGTTTGTTGAATAGCCAGGAGGCTGGTGTCACTGGATCAAAGAATGTACCTAAGATGTCAGAAGTCTGGGAAGGCAAGGGGGAGCGAGGTGGGTGTGTTGGTCAGCAAATGTTTTTTAAGGCCCGAGTGATGGTGTGCCAGGCACCTGGCGAAACACAGGGGGTGCAAAGACACTCCCTGCCCTCAAGGAGCTCACACATGGGGAGAGGTTTGTGGGCATTATTGGGAAGTAGCTTGTGTGACCCTGCAAACTCCGTCTGAGCAGCTTCCATTGTGGACTCTCTTGTAACTTCTAGGCACGGTGGTGTCGTTCCTTGGTGCTCACCGCCTGCCTCACTGTGTCTTCATGGCCTGGCATGGCCCCAAAATGCCTTCCTCACAGTTATTTTGTAGCATCTGTGGCCTGCATCTGGTGTTGGAGGAACCTTCTGCGGCAGGGCCTGAATATTTTGGGCAGTAGAGACTTCCAAACTCCTTCTGTCTCAGCCATCTCCATGTACACTTGGCTCTGTCAAGCCTCAGAAAGGCTATAAATGCTTTTTGCATCTAGCATCATGGAAGTCACTTTTTAAAATAACTTGTTTTAAAATTTTATTTTGTTAGGCTCTATTTGCCTCAGTTTCTCTTCTGTAAGACAGGGATAATAATAGAGTTGTTGTGAGAATCAGATGAGATCATTGTAAAGTGCTCAGCACAGTGCCTGGCACATATATATGTTATATAAATGTTATCTATTATTATTTGATGTGGAAATTAAGGAATTCTTCATGTTTAGGCCCACCGATGGACTTCCATAATCCTAGAACCACCACAGCTAAGTTCAGTGGCACTTAATGTGCAGGATGTTGACCAAAACATGGCTAATTTTGACCTGAGTGACTCATGAAAATAGTAAGGGGTGGAAAGGCTGATACGAAGGTTCAAGGAGTGCCCGCATTCATTTATATTCACTTTTTTGAAGTATCTTGAAGTTTAACACGTGGTACACTTGAGTCTGTATAATGAGTATTTTGCAGAGTTTTTCCAGATTCCTAAATCAAGTATGTTCAGACTCTAATACAGACAAGGTCGTTTAATAAAGGAAAAACTCAGTGTCTCCATAAAGTCATCTGGTTTTCATAATGCCGTGGGCCACACCCTGTCCAGAGGAGAACTCTTGACTTCTTTTAGAATGGTGGATGTGCCCAACACAGCTTTTTCTATTTGCCTCGAGAGACTGCTTTTTCTGAATGCGAATGATTAATTTTAGATGGAAGTCTTTCAAAATACTTGTTTGGGAGGAGAAAAGTGGGTAGGTTGGGATAGGAATGCCTCCCTCACCCCCCAAAAAGAGAAAGAGTAAAAAGGCAATGAAATATTGACATGTAAAACATAAACGCAGGATGCAAAGCAGCAAAACTTCAGAAGGAGTGAGAGCCAAGCAGGGTGGTTTTGTTACTATCTTGTTAAAGTTAATACTAACTTAAAAAAAACCCTACAAATTAAAAACTCTGTGATAGGAATTCAAGTTCATGTATAATCTTTCTTTTGGTTCTTATTTGTATATTGATATGTTCTTGTAGATGTTAGGTTCATTACAAAAAAAGTTTTCTAAACCTTAAATTGAGGTATAGTCATGTGGTCCAGGGCCTCACTGAATCAGTCAGAGGCCTGAAATTCTCTGCAAGTGATTTTTTTTAGTTGATTTTTTGGTTTCCTTTTAATGATAGGTGCTCAAACTTCAATGAATGTCAGTGAGTCATATGGTCTGGATTTAAGGACAGTAAATCCTGAAACTGCTGCAGCCAGTGCCATTTCTGGTGTTCGTGCCATGGTACCCCATCGGGTCATTAAAACAGAGTCATCCAGTACAAACGGAGCAGTCATTAAAGACGAAACATCGCTAACAGCATTCAGTGCAAAATCAGAAGGTTTGAGATATTTCATGTACTATATTTTCAGTCCTGTGTATAAAATTCATCTTGGGAGGCAGCTAGGTGGCTCAGTGAGAGCCAGGCATGACCTCAGACATTTCCTAGCCGTGTGACCCTGGGCAAGCCACTTAGCCGCCATTGACTAGCCTCTTCTCTCTCGAAACCAAAACTTGAATCAATTTTAAGACAAAAGGTAAGGGTTTTTTAAAAAAAAACATTCATCTTGAAGTAAATTAGACCTTTTCACAGAAAGCATGACCATTAGAGCTAATACAGTCTCTGTGATCTCTGCTTCTCCAGCTCCCTAACTACTAAAATGAGAACAGTGTGTGCATGTGTGCGTGGGCTAGCACCCATACACTCACTCCCAGTGCCGACTATCCCCCGAAAGGTGATATTTCATTTTATGCCATGGAGGGCTTTTCCAGATCACCTGATTTCTTATTTTCCATGTTTTCTTTTAACTTTCAAGTAGAATTGCTTTTTTTTTTTGTGAGTCAGTAGGAGTCAAATTACATACCTATCACTTGGCTATTGGAATTCCTGTTCCTGTATCACATTATACACATATTATAATAAATACTATTATTCTTGCTACATACATTATATTAATATAACTATATATAGTGAAATACAATCCTACCCCAACCAGTGCTGATTATTGTATGATAATGTCACTAATCATTTTGAGTAGAGGTTGAAATGCATCAAATCCTGAAACTCTTCTAAACTCACTGAGAGCTTAATTTCTGTGAAGTTTCTATTTTGTTTTTTTTTAAACCCTTACCTTCTGTCTTAGAATTCATACTAAGCATCAATTCTAAGGCAGAAGATGCATAAGGGCTAGGCAATAGGGGTGAAGTGACTTGCCCAGAGTCTCATAGCTAGGAAGTGTTGAGGTCAGATTTGAACCCAGAACCTTCCATCTTCAGGTCTGGCTCTCAATTCACTGAGCCACCTAGATGCTTTCTCTTGTAATGTTAATTCTATCACTTTTGAAGGAACCATCTATTATTAACCTGAGGTAGGAGTGTATTTATAAATGATGTTTTAGTGATTTGTGCCTTTTAAAAAAATAAGATATCTGATAAGTCTTATTTGAAAATCTATTTTTAGCTGATGAAGCCTTCATGCAACCCACAACTAAGGTCAGCTCTGCCGAAACCCAAGACTCTGCTATTCCGTTATCAGTAAGTATTGGGCCTCCTGACTTGATGGTGCCGCGTGATGCTAGATGTCTGGAAGCACCTGCTTTCTAAATATTGATTATGTTTCGAAACTGGCAGCATTTTCTAACTCTTCTGTGGTAGCATCTGGAATTAAATTTAGACATGGTTAAAAGAATAACCAGATATATAAAGTGGAAGAAAAAGGATAACAATAGTCAGCTACTACATGAGCTAATTTATAAATATAAATATGATATATATATATATACATGTATAAAATGTATATTATATAAAATATACAAATAGAAGTCAAATGTAGAAAATGGAAGTGTTTTTAAGAGAAATATGGATACTACAGTCAGCCACAAATGAAGCCCAGCCCAGCCTAGCATTCTATTTCTGTAGCATTGGCACCCCTGCCAACTAGATAGACCCACAAAATATTTAAGACATTAAATCTATTGTATGTCTAATCTACAAACTTATCCAAAAAAACTTCAGTATCCTTAAATGGCCTCTTACAAAAAGTAGCATCTTGTGGCTGATGAATTTCCTGTTATATGGAAAAGATTGCTCTAGTTTTCCCCTATTCGTATTTATTTCCCTTTTTTATGACTCTTCTTTTCCTGCCCACTATTAGTTGGAATGACCCTAGGCTTCTTGGCTTCTTTATACATAGTAATTCTTCTTTCTCCTTGAGGACAGGATCGTTTCAGTGAATTCTATTTGACTCTCATGTCCCTTCAGCCAGAAGTAGTCTGCCTTAGTTCAAGAGTAGTTAGTTGCATGATCATTTTTATAATGGCTTTTTGTGGCACATTTGGTTTTAATAAAGACATCAAAGCCCCAAAGAAGCAGCATCTGGAGCAATTGATTCTTTAAAGGAAAAAATAATGGGGGGCGGGTAGGGGGAGGTGGCGGCAGGGAGGTATTGCCTGTCAAAGATTTGTGCAGAGCGCAGTGCTAGACTTTGGAGACCCATATGTTAGGCAGGGTTAGTCCTTGCCTCACAGGGCTTCTTTCTAACAGACCAGTCCTAAACACAAACAAATAATGGCGGACTGCATAATAACTTCATGTTACTACTATACATTTAAGATTAGAGTAATGGAAGCCCTCGATTAGTTTTTGACCATGTAAGCAGGCACATCTCATATTTATTAGAGAGATGGCTTAAGGCCTCAGCAGTAGTTCAAGGGGTAGACATTCTGATTCCATTTGTCATCAGAGGAAGCTTTCAAATAGGGCAGTTTTTTGGTTTTCTTTTTAGCTGGAAGATACTCACAATGACTGGTGTCTGCTATATGTGGTTCACTCGCATGGTAGACTACATTCAAAATGGGTTTTGGTTTTGGCCACTGCTATGAGGTTCTGCAGAATCCCAGGTATTTGCTTTAAGCCCAAAGATAGCTGTCCTTTACAGGTTGCCTCTGAGCCTAGAAGTAAGCTGAAATATCAGCCAGACCAGTTGAAAGCTGGAGCCTCCAAAATAAGCTCCTCATCTAAGCGGCCTGGCATTTTAAAGGAAACTCCCATTCAGTTGGGCATTCCGAAGCTGCCCGACTGAGCACCAAACCTCCCACCTCCTCGGCTTTGATTTAGCATTGTTGGCTCACTAGTAACCTAACGCAAAGACTGTTTACTTGTGACTGTTCTTGTGGTAGTGCTTACCTATGGCGCTGAGTGGGGTTGTTATGCTACATAATGCCTCTTTCTCTGATACTAGAAAGATACGCCTTCAAAGCCAACGACCCTAGAAAAAAGAGGAGAAAGACAGTGGTGTGATGTGGGGATCTTCAAAAACAACACTGCTCTGGTCAACCAGTTCTACTTGCTGCCAAAAGGAAAGCAAAATATCTCGAAGGTAGCCTCTTCCCCTCTGCACGTGCATACATATTTATGTGCCCCCCACCACACACACACACACACCCTTAAATTACAACCAACATTTAAAAAGCATCCCCATTATATAAATGGGACTGTGCTAGGTAGGAGAATATTTAAGGCTATAAAATTTTAGTTCTGAAACTTTAAATTGTTCTATAAGCAACAGTCAATGTGATCAATTAGTTCAAGTATCCTGATCCAGTGAATATTTGTATGATTGTTAAAGACTGGGGTTTCTTTTATTCTTTCAAAATAATTTTTTTAAATGCTATCTATTCATGAACCACATATATTTTTCATATTATATATATAAATTTATCAATTACATGTAATAAGTTATATGATCGAACTTATCTCCCTCCCTTCTTTCCCTTCCCCCTCCCAGTGCTGGCAGGCAGTTTAATCTGGATTATACATATATTATCATGTAAAACATAGTTCTATATTGTTCATTATTTATTTATGGATTTTTTAATTTTAATTTGAAAAAGTTTTGTATTGTTCATTTTGGTAAGTGAATAATCTTATAAAACCAAAACCCTAAAACATAAGCCCAAATAAACAATTGAAAAATCGCATGCATCCATTTGCATTCTGACTCCAGCTTTCTCTGGAGATGGATGGCATACTTTGTCCTGAATCCCTCCGAATTGTCCTGGATCGTTGTATTGCTGAGAGTAGCAAAGTCTATTACATTTGAACATCCCACAATATTGCTGTTACTGTGTACGATGTTCTCCTGGTTCTGCTTTTTTCATTCCGAATCAGTTCATGGGAGGTCTTTCCAGCTCTTTGTGAAATCCCCCAGTTCATCATTCCTTATAGCACGATAGTGTTCCATCACCATTGTATACCACGGTTTTGAATCATATATGTATTTTAAGAAGTAAAGTTACTAGGCTTATTTGTGAAATGAGTAGAGTAACATAACCCATACTTATGTAGCATTTTTAGCTTACAAACTGCTGCCTTTGTTCAAGAGGTAAATAGCTCTCAGATAGTTCCACTTAAAATTCTTGGGAAGTGTCTCAAGGTGACCTCCCCCAAACTCTTTAACCATACCAGGTAACTTTACATATCAATATTTTCCAAATTACATATATAGGAAGAACTCATGACTCTTTCAGGGGCATCTAGGTAGCACAGTGGATAGAGAACCAAGGCTGGAGTAGGGAAGTCTTAAGTTCAAATCTGGCCTTAGACACTTCCTAGCTATGTGACTCTGAGCAAGTCACTTAACTCCAGATGCTTAGCCCTTGTTGTTTTTCTGTCTTAGAGCCAATACTTATATCAATTCTAAGAAGATAAGGGTTTTAAAAAAATGTTACTTGTGGCTTTCCTTTGCTGCTTGTGTGGTAGTATTTTTTTTAAAAGCAAGTTCCTATTGGATAATAATTCAGTAATATTCTGTCAGAGAAACTTTCTGTATGTGTTGAGATCTCATTCATACAAAGGAAACTTTCTCATAATTCAAATTTAATGCCTTTAGTAACCACTGAGATTTTCTCTAGGGACTTATTCAGACCTCAAGGTATTACCCTGGTAAGAGAAATGCCTGCAGTCTGCAACCTTCTGCAACAATTTCAGATTGTTTTATTATTGCATTCCTGAATCATACTTTTTTAGTCATTATGTCTATTGTTAAAGACCTTTTTTTAAAAAAAGATTATAATTAACACCAAGTCTCAGGATGAGTAATGAGTGGTGGGTGCAGTGTTTCGCTCACTTTGGTGTCTTACCATTTAGTCACTTAATTGGAAACGTTATAGTACTTTGTAGGGACATCCTTTTTTTCTCTGACTTCTGCTTGTATTTAAAAATTCAGGTAGGAAATACAGATGTCCCAGACTACAGTTTACTTAAGAAACAAGATCTTGTTCCAGGCACAGTGTACAGATTCAGGATCGCTGCAATCAATGGCTGTGGGATAGGCCCTTTCAGCAAAATCAGTGAATTTAAAACTTGTATCCCTGGTTTTCCTGGGGCACCTTGTGCTGTCAGAATCTCAAAGGTAAGAAGTTAGCCTAAGACTTAACTGTGACTAGAGCTGGAGACATTTTTTGCATGGCATTAGACAAGGATTATGGATAACTTTTTAAATGAAATGGTAGTTGGAAGGGTGGCTCCTGAAAGAGTAAACATTTGATCAATTATTTAGAGAAACTGAGGAGACAAAATTATGGAGAACTTAGAGCTCAAAAGGCTGAAAGGTCAAGAAATCTAACTTTTCTCTTAGTACATCATCCTGAGTTTGAGAACCAAAATTTCAAGACAAGTACCTAGTTTAAGTTAATAATCATTCTGAAATTGTCTCTCTCTAGTGAAGGGATGCAGTAAGATCTAGGGTGAAGCAAGGGATGCTCATTATCAGCTCTGCTATCTAATATTATACTAGAAAATGCTAGCTATAGCATCAAGAACAGAAAAAAATGGAAGGAAACCAAACTCACTCTTTGAAGATGATATGATGGTATAAATTGGGAACCTCAGAAAATCTAGTGAAGGGGGTGGCCTACAAGGAAGAAAGAGTGCCATCTTGTGGATCTCCAGGACATGGCCACTGGTTCCAAGTTCTATGTAGCAAAATGGAAATCAAGGCGTGTTGCTCCAGGTAGAGTTGGTTTATTAAAAGGATAACTGAAAACATCTGGCCTCTCATTTAAAAATCATGGTAACGATCAGCATTTTGAACATGAGAGGGCTTCTAAAAAGCACAGACCATGCCTAAGAACCTGGATCTTCTCCTTCTCTTTCTTTCTCGTCAAGAATGTGGACTGTATCCACCTTTCCTGGGAACCTCCAGCTTCACCCTCTGGAAATATTTTGGAATATTCTGCCTACTTAGCTATTCGTACAGCACAGGTGCCAGATAATCCAAGTCAGCCCATGTTCATGCGGATTTATTGTGGCCTGAAAACTTCCTGCGTAGTAACTGCGGGGCAGCTCGCCAATGCACATGTTGATTACACCTCCAGGCCTGCCATTGTGTTCAGAATATCAGCCAAGAATGAAAAGGGATATGGACCGGCTACCCAGGTTCGATGGCTTCAAGGTAATGGTGGTTCAGGGGTTCTGTAAACCTCAATTCTTTTCTTGACAACTAGTTGTTCCTTAGTAAATGGTAGTGAAGGTCAGTTTATTTTAGGGATTCTGTACTCGTGTGGCTAACAGATTTCATGGAAACCAAATGTTATAGAAACCTAGTCACTCAATTTTAGATCTCAGTAACAGTGAAAAAGAAGCAAAGAAGTCCTTTGAGAAATCTGCCCAGGTCCATCCCTGAGGATAAAGCTTGTCTTTGGAGGGGAAACAATTCCCCTTTTATCTCAAGTACTATTGAGTGGCTGTTACAGCTCTCTCTCCTAACAATGGAAAGGATATTACTACTCCCTAACTTGCTTCTGCTCTCCAGCAGTTTGTCTTTGGATGAGATGTGTGATGTGGATTTCTTAGTCCCTTATTTTGGCTTTTCATTCAGAACTTAAAGACTGGATGAAGCTAGAAAGCCTTGATTTTCCAGCTCAAGTTTAGATAGCTTAGCCACCTAACCAGTCACAAGAGGAAGAAGAGAATGATCCCTTGGTATTTGTCCATCCTTCCTAGCATTGGTGGTTCCGCTGTCCTCAGAAATGCAGGACTCGGGAGACTAGAAGTCTGGGTTGAGGTCCCATCTCTGCCGTAAGCTAGTCAGGCTGGGCACCAGGCTGGGCATCATGTGCAGGAGGGTGGGTGGGGATAATGCCTCCCTGGAGATTTTCACTTCTCTTTTTCAAAGCCATTCCTATTTGAATACTGCCAATACATTTGCTCCTCCACCATCCTCCAATCAGAACTGAAGTGTGTGTGTATGTGTGTTGCTCTTTTGCAGAAAGGAAGGAGTCAAGTTCAAAGTAGAAGATGCACCTTAATGGGAGAGAAGTTTTGACAAAGTATTTTAAACATTTGTAAGATTTTGTAAATGTCCTAAATGTTTTATTTTTGCATTGTTTTTTAACCTTGAAATTGTACACACATTTTTTACATCTTAAATATAAGCATCGGACAGCCTTACTCAGGTGTGATTCCATCCTTTGGTAGGTAGGGAGGTGTTACGAGGCTCCAGGGCGCTTGTCTGTAGCCGTTGTTAGTGATTTCATAGAACCACTTCCTGTTCACCTCGGAAATCGACATTGAGCAATAATTGCAGTGCGGATGTCCAGAATGAAGAACCACCCAGGACTGTTTGCAATCATTTTTTTATGCCATTTAGGGTGAGTAGGGGATGTCTTAACTTAATGCACAGTTTCCATTGGACAAATTGAATGAATTGATGTATGTATGTTCCAACGACTAATTTAAGATGTATAGAATATTTTAATATATAACTTTTGTAAAGAATCGGGATTTTTATACTACAGTATTTGTAATGAATGTGTCTTACCAAGGTTTTCCTGAAGAAATATGCAAAATCTTCGACACTCCAAATGAGAGACCCTGAACTCTAAGGCAAAATAAATGCACTACTCTTGTGTTAGGTAACCTTGGCCTTTTTTGGGGGGAGGGGGATGGATGGTAGATGAGATGTATGAATTTTTAGACCTATATCTTAAAAACAATGTTTACAATGAGCTTCTCCGGCCTGCCAGCTCTGCCCCTCCTGACTCCGAGAGCTGCCAGCAGCCACATTTATTTAACCTGTATGCATTGCTTTGGGCATACGCTTGCTTTTTGCACTGGTAGAATTTTAACTTACCTCATTATTATGTTCGTAATCATTTTTGTATGGCTTCCATAACGTGTCTGAAATACTTAGACTAAATAAATATTTAACCAAAGTTTGAAATAAAATGGTAAGCAATTTTGCACATATTAAATGCCAAGGGATCCTGTACGTGTGCTTTCGTGACTTTTTTTTCCCAAGCTGGGGGATTGGCTATAAAGTCATAAGCAAGTGTTTCAGGCATGGTTATTTTTAAGGACTTACTTGTATTATTTCAATAATCCTCAGCTAACACCAGCTTTTTTGGAAAATCCTTTTAGTCTGCATTAATTGGTTGGTAGATTTATAAAGCACTTCTCACTGACAGGAGTTAATTGATCTCTAGCTTAGACTGTTTCTTTGATGGGTGTAAGTATTTAGTACCTAGCTTTCTCCATGCTAAGCTTAGCAGTGAATTTGCACCTCAATTCTAAAAAAGGGGTTCTGATATTGGAGAGTGAGAGGCAGATCTACATGAAGAATGTTATGAGTGGAATAAGCCTTCCAGATTTCAAAAAAATTATCTAGACATTCATACATTCTTTGTGATGATCTCAGAGGAAATATTCTGGTGAGGTGACAGCTGCAGTGGGGACATTCCTAACTTTGCCATTTTGCTAATGACTGATCGGAGGCTTCTGTTGATAAACAGCTGGAGGGAACTTGGAGGGGGAGGGATGCAGTGAAGAGAGCCCTGAGCCTGGAGGCAGGAAGATCTGAGTTCAAATCTAGCCTCGGACATTTACTAGCTGTGTGACCCTAAGCAAGTCACCTGCCTCAGTTTTTTTCAACTGTAAAATGGTAATGATTTCCTGCCTCACAGGGTTGTTATGAGGTTCAGATGAGATAATATTTGTAAAACAGCTTAGCACTATGCCTGGCACCTAATAGATACCATATGAACCTTTATTCCTTCCCCCTAAGCACCCATGGCTTCTCTCTAATGGAATAGTTCTTTCAAGAATCCCCATGTATTCCTTTTGGGGATAATCTGCAGACAGAATTTTCTATAACCTTATCTGCAGTAAGCTATGTTGCCTTTTTCCTCCCTTCCCAGCTCTATAAGCAAATTTAATTGTAGTAATATCATAGAACATCATCCATATCTTCTTGCTTGGTAATCTCAGCCCACTGTGTTAGGTAGTGAATTCCTGGTGCTATGTGCTCTCCGAGTATGTTTTCAGAATATTGTTCTTTTCCTATTTAATTAGTTTTGTTGGCAATTGAGGAGGGGGAAACTTGGAAACTATTTGTTTTTTAAAAACATAGTTAATTCTGACTGCATGTAGAGAAGCTCCCATTATTCATTCATCAAACCCAACTGGAAAAAGGGGAACGTGTAAATCTATTTTTTTTTTCAGCTGTTGTTAAGAATCTTCTCATTAAAGTCATAGGCTCTACAATGCCAAGGTTAATTTTAATCATTGCAGAATTTTACAATTAAAAGCTATTTATATCATTAGAAATTCTCTCATTGTTGCTATTGAAAATAGCTTGTGCTCCAATCATAAACAGTTTTATTTTAATAGACTTTGTCTGTGATTTAATTGCCTTGTGGAGTTTCCAAGACTATTTTAGGCCATTCCCATGTAATGTGTATTCATTGATCTGTAAAACAAAGCACTTTTTTTAACCATTAAATATTTAAAAACAAACAGTTGCAATCATCATTATTTTTTTTATATCACATGGAATAGAGAAGACTCCTCCAACTTTGCCCAGGTGATCATCCCGCTTCTGGAGACTTCCACTTAGGTGGAACTCATACTTTGTTCAGACACTTTTTCTCACCTTTGACTGCTAGCTGTATCTATAATTCTCCCATTTCTGCCCTCTCAGGTCTTACATGAAAGAGAATTAAATCCCCTCTCTCCTTCTCTGAGGTAAACATCCCCAGTTTCTTCCATTGAGCCTCACGGTATGACCTAGGAACCCTTCATCTTCTTGTCTTCTGTAACGGTCAAAAGAGTGTTTGCCTTAAACTGTGAACGCGAAAATATGCTTTCAAATCAAAAATATAGTGGTCGCCATGGGAAAATTCCCAAATATTAAATATACCCAAATCAGCTGGGTTTTATAGAGATTTTAATTAATACAAATTAAGGAATTAATGAAAGGGAGAGTGAGAGTAAGAGGAAATAATGAGAAAAGGGCTAGGCCAGTCTAGGCCAGCCTAGGCTTAAGCCTTAAGAGAGAGATCAGTCAGTCTTTAATCCACTCAACACAAGATCCTTTCAAGCAAAACTCTAGTGTTCAGAGAGACCCTCCAGTTTAGCTCAGGAAGCTCCACTTCAGCTTCCAAGGCTGTATTCCTTCAGAGGCCTTTCTGACCTCCTTTTAAAGAGAATTTTCTCCTATTTCACCTCCCCTAAGTTTTCACATCTACCAATCACAGTAGACATTTTCACAGGAGTGACCATTCTTAATTCACACCTTCTTTAGTTAACTTCTCTGGGTAGACTAAAACTTCTGAGTAAGTTCACACCTCTTTGCCCCTTGCAAGTTTGCAAGTTTCTTGACCTTTTAGTGATTAATTTGACCTTCATAGGTACTTAGCACCCTTTTGTATTAGATCTAAAAATAGACCTAGCTTAAGGGTTTTAGCTTCACTATAAGTATGGGTTATGTACTTTTTCATTGTTCAGTAAGGAGTTTACCTAAGTATGGGTGGAGTAATGTTAGATTTCTCACATTCCTGATCAAGTACCTGCATTGTTTAAAATGGGGAATGGTCTTAACCAAATGTTCTAAGGTAGAGTCTAAGAATTTTTAACATTCACCAGTCTGAGAGATTTTAAAATTCATACTTCCCATAGATGCCATCCTTATTAGAATATGGTACTCAGAACTGACCCAACTATTTCAGGGAACATGAGAAAAGCCAGCATCTCCCTCTGTTTTTCTTAATGCAGCTAACTTTGAGTTAATCCATTGGGCTGCCTTATCACAAGTCCAATTAAAACCTTCACATTTTTCCCCAGATAAACTGTTAAGCTATAATTTCCCCTTAAATGTAAAAGCTTATTATTTGTCAGTTTCAGCCTAACCTTCTGCCTTATCCCAATCTCTGGATCCTGACGCAGCCAGCTATTTGTTATCCCTCTCAGTTTCATGGTCTCTGCAAATTTGATAAACATGCCATTTATCCAAATCATTTTGAAAACTGCTGAGCAGTCAAACACAGGTCTTGGAGACAATCTATGCAGTACCTTCTGAGTTGACATTGAATGACTGATAATGATTCTTTGGAATGTCCATCCAACCAGTTCCTGCTCCCCCAAAATGGTACTACGGTACCCATAGATAGAATTAGCGAGCTCCTTAAATTCAGGGACAACTTTGTTGCCTTATTAGTATTTCCAGAGTTTATCATGGGTCCTAGCACATAGTGCTTTTTAAAAATGTGTTAATTGATTGTGGTCTAGCCTGTGTCTTTTTTAAAATTAAGTTATTTTAAAATATGGTTCCATGATTCATGTTCTCTCCCTCCCCTCTTCCCTCTCCCCCCCAGTGGACAAGAAATTCCACTGGGTTATATGTGTATTATCAATTGATATCTATTTCCATATTGTTCATTTTTGTAACAATATTTTAAAACCAAAACTAAAATCATACCCATTTAAACAAGTGATAAATCATATATTTTTCTTCTGCGCTTTTACTACCTCAGTTCTTTCTCTTGATGTGAATCACGTGTTCTTTCTCATGAGTTCCTTTGTTTTTAGTAGCAAAGTCTGTCACATTTGATCAAGCCACGATGTTTCAATTACTGTGATAATGTTCTCCTGGTTCTGCTTATTTCACTCTGCATCACTTCCTGGAGGAATTTTCAGTTCTCATAGAAATCAGGCAGTTCACAATCCTTTGAGCACAATCTTATTCCATCACCAACATATACCACAATTTGTTCAGCCATTCCCCAATTGTAGGGCATCCCCTCATTTTCTAATTTTTTGCCACCACAAAGAGTGCAGCTATGAACATTCTTGTACAAGTCTTTTTCCTTATTATCTCTTTGGGGTACAAACCCAGCAGTGCTATGGCTGGATCAAAGGGCAGACAGTCTTTTGTCACCCTTTGGGCATAGTTCCAAATTGCCCTCCAGAATGGTTGGATCAATTCACAACTCCACCAGCAATGAATTAGTGTCCCTACTTTGCCACATCCCCTCCAGCATTCATTACTTTCCATAGCTGTCATGTTAGCCAATCTGCTAGGTGATACCTCAGAGTTGTTTTGATTTGCATCTCTCTGATTATAAGAGATGTAGAGCACTTTTTCATGTGCTTATTAATAGTTTTGATTTCTTTATCTGAAAACTGCCTATTCATGTCCCTTGCCCATTTATCAATTGGGGAATTAGCCTGTCTGTAATTTACATAAGACTGGCTTGAAACATTTTGTCATACTTTGCTAACTTCTTAGTTATACTATTGTCCATGCCATTCCCTTGATCTTGTCTCCCTCACTACATCTGTGATGTCAACAATTTGGGAATTTCTTGGAATGGTATGCATTGCAAACCCCTCCCAACCTCTTCATCTTTAGTGACTCTTGTCAAGGAACTCCAGGCTTCGCATGCCTCCCCCATTCTCTTCTATCTTTCGGTGATCACTGAAAATAGTCCAGCCATCACATTTGAGACTTCTCAGTAGTCTGGCCTTAGAGACGTGAATGTATCGAGGGCAGCTCTATCCCACTATCTACCTGCTTCTCTTACATATCAGCTCTTCCCAAGCCCCCAAATAACAGGGTGAGGGCTATGCACGAGAAGCACTTTAGCAAAAAAGAGCTAAGATTATTACCGAAATATACAATGAAAAAATGTCTTCTTTACACCATCTATCCATCAAAGCTAGAACAACCTAAGTAATGGGGTGTGAGGGAGAGCAGAAACGAGGAAAGGTAAAGCACGAAGTTTGCTTTCTGAGTACCTTGAGGTCAAGGACTATGTGGCTTTTGGGTTTGGATCTATGATGCCTAGCACCATAGCTGGCACACAGTTGGTGCTTAAGAAATGCTTGCCATATTAAATCAAACTGAACTGAAGCATGAGGAAAAAAGCAATGAAATGCAGATTTACCTAAGACATTCCATGACTATTAACTTTCTGAAAAAAAAAAAGATTCAGAGTATCTAGCACCCTTCAAGCGCCACATTTCTTGTGGATTACAGGAGTCATGTTCTTTGGAATCAATCTGTGGCTTGATGGAAGGACATTTCAGAAGTCCTGTCACCAAGGCTAGTGCTAACTGTTCTCTACAAGAGGCCTGAAAGGCAAGGGTGGATTTCCAGAAAGTCCAAAGAAGAGGAGGTTTACCAAAAGTTTCTTCAGACAACTGAATGTGGCTTTGAGAGGATTTGTTCATTCACATCATAGGCAAGTACAACCTTGCTGGCAGATGTGTCACTCCTTAAGAAGTATTTCATTGAGTTTGGACTGGAAGAGGTCACATTATTCATCTATAGCACAGGAAATGAGCCTCAAGGACAGTGTTGGTGAAGACGTGGCACATGTGCAGAGCCAGCACTCCAGCACCAAACAATGTTTTTTGCATGCCGTCCCTCTGTCCAACCACCCAAAGCAAGCACTTCCTCAGCTCTCTCTGGTAACTTGGGGGCTCCCAGACAGCTTGAATTTGCCCTCTGGGCACTTAAACTCAGAAAAGGTTTGCCAACACTGCTCTAGGAAAACCAGGGTTTCCAGTTATATTTTAGTTACATGGTTCCAGTCTCTCGAAGCTGAGCCTCACGTGATGAGAAACTTTTTCCATCCTAAGATGTCAGGAAGTTTGAATTTAAAGTATTTTCAAATGAAAAGGTCAGTTACAAGCAGAAAGTAAGAAAAGGTGCACAGGCTGAAATAAACAGTTTCTGAAAAAACAACTGAAGAAATAGTTGTTTCTGAGAAGAGAGAGACAGAGGGAGAGAGAGGGGTCATTGTTCTGGATAATTGGAGATTGGAGAGACATATCCTAAGCCTCTTTACCTTCCCCCTCTGGAAAGGGGACCAGTTTACACTTAGAATATGAACAAGTCACTAACCAAAGATTGTTTTCTATTCTGTTTGCATACTTATTTTTTTAATTAAGAATGTCCATGGTTACATGATTCATGATTTTTCCCTCTCCTCCCCAGAGCCAATGCATAATTCCATTGGGTTTTAAATGTGTCATTGATCAAGACCTATTTTCATATTAATATTTGCACTAGAGTTATTGCTTAGAGTCTACATCCCCAATCAGATCTCCTTCGAACCATGTGATCAAGCAGTTGTTTTTCTTCTGCGATTCTGCTCCCACAGTTCTTCCTCTGGATGTGAATACATTCTTTCTCACGAGTCCCTCAGAATTGTCCTGGGTCATTGCATTACTGCTAGTAGAGAAGTTCGTTACATTTGATTGTGCCACAGTGTATCAGTGTCTGTGTACAATGTTCTGGTTCTGCTCCTCTCGATCTGCATCACTTCCTGGAGGTCGTTCCAGTCTCCATGGAATTCCTCCACTTATAATAATAATAATAATAATTCCTTTTAGCACAATAATATTCCATTACCAACATATACCACAATTTGTTCAGCCATTCCCCAACTGAAGGGCATCCCCTCATTTTCCAATTTTTGTCCAACACAAAGAGTGCAGCTATGAATATTCTTGTACAAGTCTTTTTCCTTATTATCTCTTTGGGGTAGAAACCCAGCAGTGCTATGGCTGGATCAAAGGGCAGACATTCTTTTATCGCCCTTTGGGCATAGTTCCAAATTGCCCTCCAGAATGGTTGGATCAATTCACAGCTCCACCAGCAATGAATTAATGTTCCAACTTTGCCACTGTTTGGCATACTTACTGAAAGCAAGATCCAAAAACGTTTCTTAGTCATGCTAATAGATCCACTAGAGAAATACTGTGGCAAATTGCAATTGGTAGGGAGAAGCAGCTTCTTTAACTCTGGAATTGTCACCCCAACCCTACCCCACTCACCCCACCTCCAGATGGTACAGGGGGTAGAGAGCAGGAGGGAGACCTGAATTCAAATTCGGCTTCAGGAGCCTTGGACAAGGCACTTGACCTGTTTGCCAAACTATAAAATGGAGATAATAGCACCTATTTTTCAGCAAATGAGATGTTCCAAACCAAAAACAAACAGCCCCTCTTATTTTTATTTTGTTCCTATCTTTTCACCTCATCGCCTCTTTGAAAGGCAAACCCAATTCCCATTCCCTTGGCTTACCTTTAACATCCTTATTAATTTGTCGGAGCTCGTCTTGGTAACTTCCTTCTCCTCTCATGTGAGTTCTTCACTCCAGCTTCTCTCATTCTTTCTCATTCTTTATTCTCTTTGGGTTCATGTTGGGCCTCGGAGTCCTTCACTTCTCCGTTAACTTCTTGCCTTTTCCCAAGTTCAGCCTGGCCTTCTTGCTAATGCCCAACCCAGCCTGCCAGCCCTTTCTTCTGCTTCTCCCAAGTGAGACTATCAACCAGAGGCTCTTAGCCCTTTTTTAAGTGGAGGATCTTCTGGCAGTTCAGACCCCCTCCTCAAAGAGTCACGGTAGATTATACATGAATAAATTCTGTTTATTAAAATAGAGACACAATTGTTTCCCTGCCCACAACTCCCCCAAACCCTTGAAATCTATACTTGTATGCCTTGTTGTGTGGAGCAGGGCTGGCAATCCTTGCCAAGGGCAATCCCTTACTTTTCCCCCAAAAAACCTTTGCGTGTTTATTTAGACCTTAGTGTGAGTTTTCTCCAGAACGCGGTATTTTTGAATTATGATAGCTTTCCAGGTGTCTCCCTAACCCAAGGGGGTGACTTAACTAAGAACCCTTATCAACTGCTCTGGGAAGTGGAGTCTTTTTTTCCTAATTCTATGACAATGAAAAATACTCCACCGATGCTGATTACCAGAGCCTCAGATCCCAGAGGAAAAACATACTGGGGGACAGCTAGACGGCTCATTGGCTAGAGCCAGGCCCAGAGATGGGAGGTCCTGGGTTCAAATGTGGCCTCCCCGATTCTAAGATGGAAGGGGAGGCTTTAAAAAGTTGTGCCTGGTATTGGGGAAAAGAGATGGTAGCAGAAGACCAGTGGGAGCCGCTGCCATGTCGTTCTTGGGACAACTTGTTGAGGCCTCGTCTACCATCCTGAGGCACTGGTGTCTGAGGCTGGGCTCCCCATGGGAGCCGTCCACGTTTGCTTAGAGGCCCAGCGGAACAGATTGGGCTCTCCCCAACCGCAGCCGGACAGCGGGAGCTTTGTATGGGCTTATCTTCGACGGATTCCTTCTGCCTCCTCTAATCCACGGACAAATTTGACAGATTCTCGCCAGCTCTCTCCTGCATGCCCACCGCTACCACGGCCCATCGTGGCCCTCCTCCCCCACTCTGGCCTGCCTCCGTCCTCTCTCTTCCCACCACAAGGGATGGGTATATTGTGCCTCCAGGAACCGGGAGGGCGAAGGCGGAAAGCAGTGCCGGCTCCATCCCTCTGGGCCACGCTGGGAGTCAGCAGCGGTCTGGGGCAGAACGGAGCTGTTGCCCTCGGGCTTGGGAGGGTGGGGGGCCTGCTGAGAACGGAGGCTGCTGGGCCTCGCAGGGCACCACCCACAAAACCCTCACTAGAGGGCACTCAAACAAAGGTTAGGCCAGGGGGTTCTGGGAAGCACCTCGGACTCTGGAATGGGCCAGTGTAGAAAGTACGACCTAACACCCAAGGCGTCCCCTGTGAGCCCAGAAGAAAGAACTGCTGAGTGCACATGGGGGGGGAGGGGGGGCAGGAAACTGGGTTTGGGATGGCTGCCTACCCGGGTGACCTTTCTGAGGGCTCTGGAAGTCTCATGTCAAGCCCGGGCCGAAGGGGCCCCCAGGACACAAAGCACGCAACGCCCGGCATGAATGGTGCCCGGACAGAAAAGTTGGCACTTCCCCAGCTCAGAAAGGCTGTGGACAAAGCCCGGGGAAGGCCAAGGAGACCCGCGGTGAGGCTCTGGAACGCCTCTAGAAACGCTTGTTGGGTGGTGCTTAGAGCATCGGGCTTCTAGAAAAAAGGGAGCGGAAGGTCCGAGAGCTGCTTCTTCTCGGCTTCTTCGCCCATTCTGTGTCTCAGCCCCGCTGCAGAGAATAAGATCCAGCCTCACGCTTGGTCTCCAGGAAGTAAAATGACTGGTCCAGGCAAGCCAAACTCAGAATTCCAGCTCCAGAGGTCTCGCTTCCCCACCTTTCAGCCCCTTTTCCTGTCCTAAGGCTTCCGCTTGTCCTCTTGCTGTGGAAAGAGGACATTTTGGCCCAACATTTGCCCTGCTGTCTCTGCTCAGGGCACAGCGTCGGGAAAAACCAGCCCACCCACCCGACAGGCCTGGATGCGAGATCCGGAATGGCAGCCTCATTTACAGATGGGGAGGCTCGCGAACGCTCCTCTTCCCGAGCTCTAAGCTGGTCTCGCCGGTGTCTGCCAGGAAATGCAGCGGTCCGGCCACCGAGAGCGAGTTTGGTCACACGGCAGCGAACTGGGCCCCAGGGAGGGTTTGAGCCTTCCCCGGAGAGAAAAACGATCTTTCAGAGTAACCGCAGGGCCTGGACGTTCGGAGGGCCGCGTTCTCCAAGGGTGCAAAGGGAGGCTGGCAGTGCCCTGAGATGAGCCTCCTTCCCCGGCAAAGCGGGATTCCCAGGGTTGGTTTGGCCCCGTCATGGAGCCTGAGGCGAACGACAGCTGGACGCACCAGGGAGACCCCTTCTGCAATCTCCTCTGCGCTCTCGCCAGCCCGCGGCCCCAAAGGGGGTCTGGAGAGGCAGGGAGGTCCGGAAGCAAGGCTTTGGAAGGCGTTCGCGACCGCCAGAGAACAGGCGCTCGGGGAGAGGCCTCCCAGATGGGCTCGAGCCCTGCCGTCTTCACAGGGGGCGTGGCTTCCCGCAGACACGCCTTTTAAGTATAGGGCTGCATTTGTAAATATCGGTGACCTTCTACCTCTCCCGGAAGGGTAACTCTTTCGAGGCGTAGATAGTTGTGCTGGGAACTTGAATAGAAACGTATCAAAACCCTATTTGGGGGCAGCAAGGTGGAGAGCCAGGGCTGAAGGCGGAAGGTGCTGGGTTCAAACGGGCCTCGGCCCCTTCCTGGCTGGGTGGCCCTGGCTAGCCCTCTGCGCTCTCCTGCCTGGGGGCCAAAGCACAGGCTCCATGGTAAGCGGGAAGGGTTTGAAATCAGTGTCGGAGGCGAGGAGACTTCGGAGCTTTCCCCAATCTCTTGCCTCAGCTGTAAAGATAGGGCCGAGGCTCTTACCTCGCCCGAGGACGCGGGAGGCGCTTCTTGGGAGCAAGCCTTGGACGGAGGCCAATGCTGGACCAGGAAGGGAATGGTGATGAGGTCCTCCGGCCCGCCACGGACGGCACCTTTTCTGAAGCGCGGCTCAGCGAGGGAAGCCCTTGGACACTTCTTGGGCCGGTCCCTTCACCCCCATTGCCCGGCCTTCACTGCTCTGCTGCCTAGAACCAGCACTCGGGATCTAGTCTAAGACGGAAGGGACGCTCTTGGAGTGAGCCAGGCTCGAGTGCCTGGAGCCAAGCCGGGGAAAGGCATTTTTCTGGGTTTTCCCGCCTGAGAATGGATACTAAAAGCGGCAAAGACGAGGCGATGGGGGTTAAGTGACTCACCCAGGACCTCCCCTCTCTAGGCCCGGCTCTCCACCCAGCTGCCCCCTTTCCTGTGCTTTAAAGGCTGACAAACTACAACAGTTGTTAGGTCGTCTTACAGGCCCCGGAGAGGCCAACTCTAAAGAGCGGAGGTTCCCTGCCCAGTGGGGTCCCCAAGATCGTGTGAGCCCAAGGTAGGACTCACACTGGGCTCCTCTGGCGTCCTTCTGTTCACTACGCAGGGCTGTCCCTAAGTACAAGGCAGAAGCTGTGGTCTCTAATTAAAATGCAAATTAGTTGAATAGCACCTTAATGTTAACGCTGGTCTTCCCTCCACCCAGTGCACATCTCCTCGGAGCAGGTGTGCCCATCAATCTCTATCCATCATCTCTCTCCATCACTTCCTCACTTATCCTCATCTATCTAGTTCGACTTCTAACCTATAATCCGCAGCAGGCTCCGCTGGACCGCCTTTTTATTTCCCCAAAGCACAGGAAATCTTAACCCTAAAAGCGGATGTCCCGGCAGCCCATAAATCTGCCTCCCATTTCAAGGTTCTCCGTGTAGCAGGAAGCAATGAGGAGGGCTCGGCTCTCGTCTATTTATGAAATAAATAAAAGATGAAGCACGATGCGCTGCGCCACTGAAATGCACAGGCTACGGTTCCGTCCTTAGCAAACAGCGATTGTTCTATTACACGTGTGACTATGCCCGTTGTACACCAAGCGCGCCCTGGCTTATGACGTCATAGGCCTAAGTCACAAAACTATTGCACGGCAAATGTTCAGAGGCTCGTTTTGCTTAGACACCGTCCGGGTCACTTTTCCTGGCTTCCATCCTAGGTGCACAGACATGTTTATGGACTTGGATACCCGGAAATAGTTCTGCTTGGGAGCGTGCCTACTCTCCAAGGATAACTGAAGTTGTCCCTCATGCCCTTGAGATGAAATCAAAAGATCAAATCACCCCTAAGTCGGGGATTTCAAGAAAAACCAACAGGCATCTGTGTAGAGGCAGGAGGGCCCAGTGGTTAGAATGCTGCATCAGAAAGAGGCCACCCAACTATCTCCAAGTCATTTTCCGTCTCCGAGGGTGCTCCATCATCTGTAGGAGACCAGGGGGCGGGGCGGGCTAGATGTTGGCAGCCCTGTCACAGGGAAATGACCTTTGGACACACAAGGCGATGGTGGCCACTATTCAATGAAGAATTTGTTTTGGAGAAGATGATGCAACTATCACAGGTCAGGTGGCAATTCCTCCTCCTCCATGGATGGTGAAATAACACCCCCCCACCTCAAAAGGCTGCCTCTGCCCCTAATAGAACGAGTCATCTGACCTTCCCAGCAGCCTCTCTTCTCTAGGACTCCTCCTTAGCAGCACTGCTAACAAGGCAGCTAGTTCTCTAAGACAGAAGATGGACAGGAGAGGCCTGCATGGAGAGAAGCCCTCACAGGCCCAGGGGTGACCTTTCCTCTGCTGGAGGTTTTCTCCTATCCGTGTGACTGAGGACAAAAAGGGGAGGGAAAGCTGCTGTTCACAAGAATGTTTATTGGATGTCAGATCCGACTGTTTGATCTGAGAAGCCCCTGCAGCCACCACAGCCAGCTTTTAAATATCCTCCTTGTCTTACAAACAATGGGTGAAGGACCCCAAAGGCCACCTGGGCAAGATCTCTAGTTAGAGGAAGAGCCCAGCCCAGAAGACCTTGAGTCTAGTGCTCTGACCAGGGACTTAACCCCATCTCCTGGCCCGGGTCAGTGATCCATGCCACACCGCAGAAAGCAAGACAAGTCACTGGGGAGTGATACGGGGTGGAAGAACACACACAAAGATGGCAACCATTGATACAGACCAAAGTAGTCATATATTAATGACTCAAGGGCCACCCTGACCCACAAGGGTAAGCCAGGTAATCGTGAAAGCTCTCAGCTAGTCAAGCAGGGCAGGTGTGGATTTTAAATCTCTTCTCCGCGTGGGAAGTCTCCCCTTTTCAAAGATCAGGTGAACTTCTGAAACATCGCTTCAGCCAAAGTAAATGCCTGCCCTACTCTACCCAAGAACAATTCTGCTAATGCGACTAACACAGGAGCTTCAATGAAATACCGCAAGAATAAAATCTAAATCCCCACTTGAAAAATAATTGTCCCCCAAACAACCCCCCCAAAAAAGAGAGCTAAGAACAAGCACTTTGCTAAGTTATACCAAGTGACGTTATCTAATTATAGTTTATTGCAAAGACAGAGACAACAAACCCCAAGTCTGAGTTCTCTCTTTCCAGTAGAGCTGCTCATCTGTCACCAGTTCACTCACTCACTCACTCCTTCATTCACTCACTCACTCCCACATGCACCAAATATATCTGTACATAGGATGTTGCTTAACAAATAGTTCTTAAAGTTCCCCTGGTATAACAGGAAACTTGAACATTTCAATTAAATAGTAAAAAAGAGCTCACTTGCCACCAGATTATAAAATTTCTCTTCTAGAAGAGGACAATGTTGTATTTTAAGATTTTGCTTTGAAAAAACCGTACACAAAATGAAAAGGCTGTCACTTCAATAGCACTATGACCAAATTAAATTCAACATATTAGTGAGATCAAATAGTATTCATAAATTAAGGAAATGCCAAGATAGATCTGGCCAAATGAAGGCCACCTTCAATAACTAACTCAAAATAACATACTCCACCATTAACAGGCACAATAAACAGTGTTGCTAATTGTTGTAAACACTGTTAATGGGAAAAGGGGAATCTTTAAATTTAATAGGTTGGACAATGCTTGGTTAGGGATTAACATTTCATTTCCAAAAGTACACAAAAGACCCTCGACTCCCTCCCCTCAAACATTTGTAGTCACTTAAGTTGTGGCTTTTTAAAAAAAGGAAGGAAAAAAATCCTTTAAAAATTAAGTTTCAATAAATATGTCAAGAGCTAAAAATCTAGTTAAAGTTATCATGCAAGACATTTCATAACCAAGACCAACTCAATTTTATAATAAAGGCAACTTGCATTCAAAATGAACTCTACCCTCATATTTTATTAAAAGGGCAAACATCATGAATTAACCCAGCTGTTTACTTGAATTATACAAAAGTAACATGATTCAATATGAAAATAAGAAACTGTCTACAAATCTCCGACAGTAATAAATCGCAATATACAATGCATACAGGAGTCATACAGAGCAACAAACTCTTGTACAAAACAAAAATATTTTAATACCTTTAAAATCCAAATTTTTTTTCATTGAAATCATTCATGAAAAAAGATTCTCCAGTCAGAATTCACACCTCAATTAGTCAAGCATCAGGGAAGCTACATTACAGCTATTTACTATACAAAGAGACGACCTTGCTGGTTCCCCAGTCACTGTGTTGTCATGTCTGGGTGATGGGTGGTGGCTTCAGAACCAGCTGCTTCTCTCCCGTCTCTTTATACTCCCAGTTCCAACTTTCTTGAAATCATGAAAATTGAATCTGTTGAACACCAGAAATCTAGAAAAGAGAAATTATTTTTTAAAATAATCTCCTTTTGTAGCATATCTTGTTTATGAAATGATTTTATTCTTTTTAAAAATTTATTCATTTTCCCCAAAAGAATCAATCAATAAAATACACAATTTTAGAAACAGTCTTTACCTGTTGATATGATGTTGTATAAACCATAACATTTTGTTGCTGGCCATCTGTGGTTATTAAACCGGCTGGTAATTGATTAGCTAGAAAACAAAACACATTTTTAAGGCACAATTTTAAAGTCGTTTTTCTAGTCACAGTTCAAGCTCAAAAGCTCCCCAAGTTCTATTTCCAATCCTGTCACTGGTTAGCTGTGTGACTTTCAATAAAGAAATTAATGCCTGATTTGAGACACAACCCTGCTTTCTTCTTTTATCAAATAAGGCTAATCTAACAACTCATAGTAAGCATCTACGATATACCACGTGCCAGACACTTCTTAGAACTGGGCAGAAAGACAAAAATGAAAGGGCCTGTCCTCAGACTGCTGCTGAAGACAGACTTCCCTAAGACAGTCTCTTAGGGAAGACAACATGTACACGCCAGGGAATATAAGCTTCTTGAGGGCAGGCCTAGGTTCTGAAGCCACCACCCAATGCCCAGACATGACAACACAGTGCATGGAGAACCAGAAAGGTCATCTCTTTGTATAGTAAATATATATGTGTCTCACACACACACACACACACACACACACACACACACACACACACACACATGAACCTATCACCTCTTAATCAAATACTATTGCCATTAGAATAAAGATGCTTAATCTGAGGTCTCTAAACATATTTCTAAAAATACTTTGATAGCAGACAGCTAGATGGCTCAGTGGATTGAGAACCAGACCTGGAGTTGGGAGGTCTTGGGTTTATATCTGGCCTCAGACACTCCCCAGCTGTGTGACCCTGGGCAAGTCACTTAACCCCTATTACCTAGTCCTTCTGTTTTTCTGTCTTGAACCAATATACAGTATTAATTCTAAGACAGAAGATATGGGTTTAAAAAAATATACCAACACACACACACACACACAAATGCATTTTTGATAACTATTTCAATATAACGGATTCCTGTATAACCCTATGGACTTTATTTTATACATTTAAAAATCATGACCAAAAAAGTTAATCTCTGCTCTAGAATGGGGGTGATGTTTAAGAAAATGCCTTTGGCGGTAAATTGAAATCCCTGGAGAGGAAGACTTGGGATGGGAAGGCCAAGTAGGAGAAAGTACTACAGCAATCACGTGAGAGACTTGTCTGGAGCAGAGAGAAGGGGATGCATGCTGGAGATGGTAAGGATATGAAATCAACAAGATGTGGCAAGTGCCTGGATCCAGGGGGGGGGGGGGGGGGGGACGGACGGACTCAGAGCTAAAAAGATCCTGGGAAGAACAGCCATGACCAGGCAGACATGAAGAGCTTGCTTTGGTTTCTGTTTAAGCTTGGGATGTCCAGTTCAAAATGTCCAATGGGCTTTTGGAGATGTGAGGCTGGAGCCATGTCAGGAGTGAGATTAAAGATGTACATTAAATCCATGAGAAAGGAAGAAGCTGCCAAGAGAAAGAGGAAGGCCCAGAACAGAATCTGAAGAGCTAGAGGGCATATACAGGATGACCCAGAAAGGAGGCTGAGGAGTCAACAGAGGTAAAGGGGAGAACAAGAGAGAAGTACCATGAAAACTGAGAGCAGAGAATATAATTGGGAAGAATACAGGAGGAACTCCACAGAGAACTGAGAAAAGGCCATTGACGTGGGGATTAAAAGACCATTCTTATCTCTGGAGAGAATAGTTTCAGGAGGAAAGGTGGCCAGTAATAAAAAAAACAGACATTTACTTTACAAACATTTAAGTACTGATAAATAAGCAGGATTTTTTTTTCTTTCATTCTAAGGAAATGATGATCCTAGTTTTTGGAGGGTGGAAAGTTTTTCTCCTTACATTTTTCTTCAAGAAAAAACCACTCATTTCACACTACTGCGGTCCAGCTTCAAAGTACCACATATTCCTATTCCCAGGTTCACTCATTCAGGATACACAATCCAAGGTATATTTGGGAAAAATTAGCAATGTGGCATATTTATAACAAAGAGTCTTGCATAACAGACTTTAAAATATGTAAAATGTGCTCCTAAATCAGACATATGATGGGCATGTTAAAATATCTCAATTCCATTTACTCTGTTCAAAATACAAGGGATAATGAAGTGAACCTTAAATATTCTAGCAAAGTGAGATCAAGAGCAGGGGTTTTTAGCCTTTCTGATGTCAAAGGCTCTTTGGCAAACTGGGAAAGTCTGATAAATCCTTCCCAGAATGTTATTAAGTGCCTAAAATAAAATATATTAAGATTACAAAGGAAGAGAATAATTACGTTGCAATTCAGTTAACCAAAAAAAAATTTTTTTTTAAGTTGAAAAAGCAAGTTCTTAGCCCCAGGTTAAAAATCCCTGGGTGAGGGTCTTCCTCCACAGTACTAGCATATGAAATGCCAGGTTACAGTTAGTCATCATAAAAAAGAATATTCCCTATCAATACCCTTCTTAAGGTTTCCTCAAAGACATAGGTATACATATTGCACTGATTCTGAGTAAGTCTATAAGAGAACATGCTTTCATAATGATTGGGTTCCATTCATTTCTGTGTAAACAAGAGCCAACACACTTCCTATCATCTTGAGAGCCGGACTCAGATGACTGCCATAAGATCCAGCCCTGAAGACTTACTAAAAGCTTCTTCGGTGAGCTCCTCACTCAGTCCGTCTGTTGTCGTAACTGCTCCCCCAATGCCCTTCTCTCCTTTCATTGCCTGGTGGGGGAAAAGTCAAATGTTAATTCATAAAGAAAAGATCCTTTCCAAAGAGATGCCTCCTCTGACTTCTTTCCCAAGACTAGGGCCTTGGTGCCTTCCCCAGTATAGACCATGTTAAAATTTCCTAATAATGGAGTCTAATGAAAGCCATTTTTGACATAAGCACATTATCATTACAAGATCATCCTGGCCATGCTTTTTTTAGCATTATCAGTTACTTCTGAAAAAGACATTATTTAACTTCTAGGTCAGAACACAAATATCAACTTAATTCAATAATGAGGAAACTCCTTAAGTCACAATTTCACATTCTAAACAGAAGGCCAACCAATAGATCCAGCTCTAAGTAATCTTCCAGGTTTGAAGATTTGATGATCCTCATGTTGTGAAAAACTGTTGCATGTAGAATACATTTTTTTCTCTTTATATTTAATAAACAATGACCAGTTAAACTGCCTAAGAATTAGCATCATCAAAGTTATCAGTGATTTCTATCCAAAAAAGGTAACACAGATCCTGGAACTAGAGAGGAAGATGGGTGTTTCTGTCAAGCAGGATTGATGAAGATGGCTGGAAGTCCCACAGGATGAGAAGGTTGTGAGCAGGCTATGAGTTGCATTTTGAGGCCAATAACAGTCCCTAGGACACACTGGCTCCTGGCCACCTTCTTCAAGGTGAATGGACTAAGGAGAAAGCCAAGAGGCTGGTTATGTTAGAGCATACATTTGGTTTTTTCCCCTTCTAAATTTTTAAAGTTAGATTAATTTTGGAAGCACAGTGGAGGCTGGGGTAGGGAGGATTCTGGGTTCAAATCTGGATTTGGACATTTTTTAGCTGTTTGACCCTGGGGGCAAGCTACTTATCCCCAATTGCCTAGCCCTTGCCACTCTTCTAAGAACTGAAATTAAGAATGTAAGGGTTTAAGTAATATTAATTTTAACTTCCAGGGACACATACCAGTATCCAAAACAAGAGACATGAGCAAATTAAACAATCTTAAGCCACAAAGATTGCTAATAATAATTTCTCTTCTCTCAAATCCAAGCCACCTACTCCTCACTGTGAAGGTACACCAAAGCTTGCAGCAACCAAAGATCTTTCCGTATTTTCTGAGAATTAATTAATTAGGTTATTTTGCAGCTACAGTTTGTCAATATTGGCATTTTTCACTTTTTAGGGGTGTGATTTGGTGCAACTGATGCTGTTTCTTTGTAGACTGAAATGTTCTCAAAACACCTGACTCCTTGCTCCCCTCTAAGAGCTGCTGCAATATCTCTAACAGTCACTCACGTGTGCCCTCTTCAATGGCTACAACTTTTGCATGTATCTATTCTTTAAAAACCACAGAATTTTTAATGCAACCAAAAAAGCAAACATTTATAACATATGGCACTCAATGGACAGAGCTAATCCTGCTCAGCCTGGCTCCATCTGGTCAAGGTCAGAAGCTCTGAGTCAGTCAAGTGCACATTTGCCTAAACATGCTGTCCTAAAATGAAACCTCATTGAATCTCAGTTCATACACCCCACACCAAGGCTAGCCCAGAGAAGGCCACGTGGCTTACACAAGACCCTACTATGTACTAGGCATTGCTGTCTGGCCATGTGGCTCTAAATTGGGCATTCCCCCCATGCCTCACACTGTTAATAACCTTCTGGGTAAAAGGTAGATACCCACTGCTGAAGCTCTGAAAGCACGATCATTCTAAGGCATTTCTAAAAGGGAGGACACCACCACCGTATCATTGGCAGCACAACAGAGCATGCTTTTCCTAGCCTGGCTGCATTTTTCCTGAATTTTGTCTTTTTATCCTTGTAAATCTGACAGATGCCAAACAGATCTGAGTTGTTTTAATCTCTGTTTGTCTGATTTAATAAGGTTTTTTTGTTGGAGGCTTGCCTGCCCATATCCTTCTCATCACTTATCCTCTGGTGAATGGCTCTTTTAAATTTCCATTCCTTATAAATTCTGCATATGAGGCTGGGGTTGAAAGTACAATGCAGAGATTTCCCCCCTTCCACTCCTTTCATTAACTTGTTTCTTTTCTTCAGAGGAGTTGTACCAACACTTTTAATTTTTAATATAACCAAATATTTAGCTAGAGTAAGTCCTATCCCCTTCACCCTACAAATAACGAAACTGGGCCAAGGAAGTTGAGGGTCTGTCAAAGGCCAAATAGGTAATAAGCATCAGAATAGGAATTTGTACCCAGGTCCTCTGACAAAGTCAATGCTTTTTCCAGCTTACATCCATACTGTTCAAGGTGAGAACATATGCCCTTCTTCATAGTTATGAAAAGCATACATTTTGGGGGCAGCTGGGTGGCTCAGTGGATTGAGAGTCAGGCCTAGAGATGAGAGGTCCTAGGTTCAAATCTGGCCTCAGATACTAACTAGCTGTGTGACCCTAGGTAAGTCACTTAACCTCCATTGCCTAGCCTTCTGCTTTAGAACCAATACATAGTATTGATTCTAAAATAGAAGGTAAGGGTTAAAAAAAAAATCATATATCTTCTTGTCCTCTAGATTTTCTCTGGTATTTATGTGGAATAAGACAATCAAAAGACTAGAAAACATAATTCTAAGTTATTTAATCTACTTGGAATTAGTTGTGGTAGATATGGGTGTGAGATTACAGGTCTGCTTCCATTTTCCACTATATTACCATTCAGTTTTCTCAACAATTTTTATTGAATAAATAATATCTAAATATTTTGTGGTTCCAGATTTATCCCTCACTAGGCTATTGTACATGCAACTAGTTGCAGCTCACTAATTTTAGTTCACTGATCTCATTTTCTATTTGTTATCCAGCATCAGTTTTTTATAATTATTGCTTCATAATATGATTTGAGACAGCACTATAAAGGTAACAAAAGTCCATTTTTTTCTTTTTCATACTCTCTCCCTTATATTCTTCACCTTTTAAAAGTTCTTCTGCATCAATTTTGTAATTATTAATAATTCTACAAAGTAAATTCAGTGAATATTTTTATTATATACCATTAAGTATATATTAGTATAAAGTTATGTTACAATAATATGCATTATGCTAAATCTCTCAAATTATTTAGTTATTATTTTGGTTGTACTTATTTTAAAATCAATTTTATTTATGATTCCTATATTTTATATAAGGTGGGCTAATTTGTAGACATTTATAGTCATGATTTTATATGGTATTTCTGTATCTTTTAAAAATTTTTATTGTTGATATAGAAATTTTATTTTTGGTACTATTATTCTTGCTATTTTGCTGAAGCTATTTATTATTTTATGTCCTTTGTTGTCCTAACCCTCTGAGAAATCTTTGATGAAAAATCAGAGTAAGGCTGTGTCTTTCTTCCTGTTTTTCATATAATCCAAACATCTCACATTTTCTAATATTTAGCCCTTCCAAAGTTATGTGATCTTTGCTTGTTAAAAAAATAGCTTGGGGGCAGCTGGGTAGCTCAATGGATTGAGAACTAGGCCTAGAGATGGGAGATCTTTGGTTCAAATCTGGCCTCAGACACTTCCCTCACTTAACGCCTATAGCCCTTACCATTCTCTTCTGCCTTGGAACCCAAGATGGAAGGTAAGGGTTAAAAAAAAAAAAAAGCTTTTCAAACCTTGTTTCAGATGTTGCTTTGTTGCACCCTGGTTTCTGTCACCCTATTTTCAACATAATTTGTTTGATCCCCAACTTCTACTAAATTTATGATCACTTTCTCCATCATGCCTTTCTGTTGCCAATTTGTCTCATCCCATTTTTAATAATGCAAATCTCTCCTAGCAAACATGATGCCTCTCTGAACAGATCTCTTCTTTCCAGGTCTCTTCCCTCATTTCATTTTTTTAAACCCTTATCTTCTATGCTAGAATCAATACTAAATATTGGTTCCAAGGCAAACAAGCAGAAAGAACTAGGCAATTGTGGTTAAATGACTTCTCTAGGGTCACACATAGCTAAAAAGTATCTGAGGTCAAATTTACACTCAGGACTTTCCATCTCCGGATCTGGCTCTCTATTCACTAAGTCACCTATCTGTCTCTCTTTCATTTCTTTTAAGGCATAAAAGAAAATCTGGCTGCTGCTGTCTTAGGCTAAATTCAGCTACATTTCTGTCATCTTTTCTGTCTGTTATTATCTTTAATTCTCCCTGTCATCTGATAGGCACTATACCTAGAGAAGTTTTCACATAGAAGATAGTATTTCAAGAAGATACTAAGATACTACTCTCTTAAGGGAGACCTAAAGTATCCAACTCCATCTCTGGAGTTGCAGAAATATCTCTGAGTCAGGCTTCTTCTCGATTGTGTGCTGTTAACAAAAACTACTCAAACAGAGGATGAGTAACACAAAAACTCAATTTGAAAGGGAGACCCATATCTAGGTTACAACTTCCCTTCACCCTTTTCCATATGTAGCCATCACAGAAAGAAATGAATGACCAGAGGCTGCTGCTGAAACTGTTTGATACAGCTCAAGCCAGAACAGGTGAACAAAATAAAAAGTAATGAAAAGACCATATCTAACAAATGCTATGTATACTTCCAAGTAAGCAAATTGGACTTTTAGATAATAGAAAAGTGCTTTCCTTGATAGTAACATTTACCCACCTCTCGGAATTTCTGCAGGTAAAGCTTCAAAGGTTCCACATAGCTGTCAAAACCCAAAGTTGACATTGCAAAGAGAATGTCCTCTCCATTGATGGTCTTCCTCTTTTCCTGATGACACCTTTCACTGGCTTCAGAGGTGATAAAACTGATGAATTCACTAACACACTCCTGGACGCACTCCTTAGCATCCTTAGCAATCTAAAGAGAAATACAGAGTAAATCAAGGGATACATCCTTCACACTTCCCTTGCAACTTGCAAAAATAAAAGACTATATAGTAAGGAACACACATTATTCAAATTAGAGCAAATGCCTCTAATCACTTTGAATTAAATTTTATTAAGAACAACACAGGGTATATAGAAAGGTGGCTCAGTGGATAGTCAGGCCTAGAGCTGGGAGATCCTGGATTCAAATCTGACTTCAGATACTTCCTAGTTGTATAACCCCAGGCAAGTCACTTCACTCCAGTTGTCTAACCCTGACTGCTCTTCTGTCTTAGCATTGATATTAAGAATTAAATCAAAAATTAAAAATTGATATTAAGAGAATTTAAATTTAATTAAAAAAAAAAAGAATACTTGCTCTGGAGCCAGAAGGCAATCAGAGATCATTTAATGGTTCAATTCCCTTCATCTGACACATGAGCAAAACATTTCAGAAAACATATATGATTTTGTCCCAAGTCTCCCAGGTAACAGGCACCAGAGATGGGGTCAGAATCCAGATCCTCTGACACTAGAGTCCATGTACTCTCATTCCTTTCTGCTGATACCATGGCTGCTGCCCAGCACAAGGGAAATATTTCCTTGTGCCAATACACAGATAAGAGTTAGATCTGGGGTTTCTGAATGTAAAACAAAACAAAAAGAGCCCTCCTCCTTCACTTCTTCCACCATATACGTACACACTCCAATTTAAAAAACAACCCGCCCCCCCAAACCACTTTCATCATGAGGAAAAAGAGCTGGAGTCACTTCATGACCTGTCTAAACAGGCATTTTTCTTTCTTTTCAGGGCTCAACTAGTGAAGTTTTACTGAACTGAAGGAAACACTTTAAGAAAGCAAAATTTTCTGGGTGGATAAGGGACAACAAAAGGCAAGGTGATGGTTGGGAACAGAGAGCTGAGCTTGATGAAATTCCCCCAGGAAGCCCTGGGCTCGTGTGGCCTCATCTTACCAAGACAGAACTCAAGGTGTTCTTGAAGCACCCCAATATGACCACAAATGATGCTAACAACTCTTACCCAAATGAAGCTTTTTCAAATGTCACCTTGTTAGAAGACTGAGGGTTTCTCCTCAATAAAGTAAATAAGCATTGCATAAACACAGACTTGGCAAGAAAAAATTCCTGGAAAAATGGAGGGTAGGGGGTGCTGAAAAGTGAACCATAAACCAAAGGCAGGAACTGCCTGAGTTTCCCCCCCACTGAATGTAGCAACCAAGGTTCTTCAAAACTGCCTGGACCCCTCTGACTGTAGCTGTTAGCCAGCAGGCTTCCAGTTATCTTCAAGTAGCTTTCTTTAAGCAAAAGAGACATTTTCTTTCCATTAGGACCTACAACCACAGGCTTCATGCTCCAATTTTAAACAGGAGACCTTCTTTGAAATTAATTTTACATAAAAAATTATTAATTTCACACAAAAGCAGCAGCAGAGCAAAATTATTGAACCATACTGAGTCAAGCAACAGGATAAAAAAAAAAGTATGGTGGTACTATGTTCAGGGAAATAAGCTTTTCTAGGAAGAAAACTCAGTTTAAAGAAATTCTTGCTAGTGTCATTAATGAGTGAGACATCTTCAAGTTTAGTCCTGTACAATGCAGAAGTAGGTGTATATATATACACCATAAAGTCTGTAGAACGGAGTCATTGAAGTAACAACACACTTGTTATATACTCCAGATATTCAAATTATATGAAGCCTTCATATTTTCAACTATTTTTTAGAATACTTATCTCAAAAACAAAACAAAAAGGCTTTAAATAATTGGTTTTTAAAAATCTTTTGCAATACTTTGAACCAAAGGAATTTAAGGGAAAACAGAATATAAAGTAAAATAGAATAAAGTAAAAAATATTGGGTTGTTTCAGGGAGACCATGAAATCCCAGCTTTAAAAAACTTCGGTTCAGTGAAAAGCTGAGTAATAAAAACAAATGACTTAATGCTCCAACAAGAAAGAGGGCACCTAATTGGTTCAGTGGATAGAAAGCCAGGCCTGGAGGTGGGAGGTAGTGGGTTCAAACATGACCCTCGAAGCAAAAACCCACCTACTAGCTTGTAGCTAATTTGTTGTAGAATTAAAGGGCCAATAGAGTCTCTTGCCACACTTACCTTTCCTGTCTGAGGTATGGCATTCTTCATTATCCTCGCCACGTTTGCAATTGGGAGATAGATATCTTGTTCTCTAAAGCTCTCTTTTGAACCATTTGTGTCTTCATGATCATTCATACTGTCTTCTGTATCTAAAGAAATAATTTAGAGCCAAAGGTCACTTCATTGTCTGTTACCTATAACTTTAGTTTCAGATTCAGAAGAAGAGATTTGTTGAAAGGTTCCAAAAGTAAAATCAGGAACTCTGATGGCTCAGTTTTTAATCCATGGCATATAAGGTTCAAGATAAGGAGACACGCCTTTAATTTTCTTAGCCCTAATGTTACCAATTAATAAAGCCCAAGGATATGTTGGCAGTTACCTATTTGATATTTGTAACACTCTAAGTCTGAATAGGACTTTAAACAGTTTCTGCTAATCAGCTAAAAACTTAAGTATCTAACTAGGTTCATTAGCCTCTGCCTCCTTCCACTATATCTCTGCCCACTCCAAGACTACCCACCCTCAATCCTCAAAATCCCTAATGAAGTACTCTCTCCTCATACCATTTGGCAGCAATTTCTCTCTCTCTCTTTCTCGCTCTCAAAACTCTGAAATGTCATTGTGCCTACTGGCCATACCAATTATAGAGTAGACAGAATAATACTTGCATTGTCTACCTCACTAGGCTGTCATGAGGGAAGTGCTTTATGAACTGCAATACATTGTATAAATTTGAGTTATCATCATTAATCCCTTGGACTGGACTGGTCATTAAAGTGCATCTCCCCTCCCTGCTTGGATCGTACGGTTCAGAGGGGCAAGGATGTTGAAGCCACTTCTGCCTTTACATACGTGTTCAGTTCATGTTTTTGGAAAGGGTTGGTTAGCTAATGTTACATGTGGATTATTGCATCAAAAGGATTTGGACATTAAAACTAACAGATTAGGAACTTCTGTCTTAAGATCAGATATCAGATTTAACAATAATAATGCAGGACGACAATTGCCTTAGATGTTAGTGATTCAGTCTTCTGGCTTTTCTCAAAGTACCATCCTGTCTTGAGGACAGAATATGAATTTAAAAACAATAAGATGGTTAACAATTTTCTATTTTAAAGAAGATACATAAGCCTGAAAGAAAGGATATTCCATTGGGTTCTTGAATTCTCCCCAGTAACAGATAAACAAGCTTCTTAGGGGCAGGGGCTCTTTTATCATTTTTGTATCCTTGGTTCTCAACAATTTTTAACAGAATAGAGGAAACTGTTTAGGATTTAAAGTCCTACTCAGACTTGAAGGAGTCTGTTACAAATACTAAATTGGCATTAGCCAGGAAGACGGGGGTGGGACAACACAGTGTTAATGATAGGGAGCTGACACTGTTGAACCAGCCGTTTTCTTACCATCATGAGGCTGTATCACATAGTGGCTGCTGCCAATGTAGTCTGCTGAAATTCCTAGTTGTGATGCATCTGTGGTTGAACTATCTCCATCCATCTAGTTCAAGAAAGCAACAACAAAAACCCTGTCAATATTCAACAATAAGAGATTCTACTTTCCAATGTACAAGGGAGGGAACAGTACTCTTAAACCATCATGAGAGTGGTTACCTGGACTTGTTGGTAGATTTAAGTTGAACAAAACAGAAATATTTGTGCTTTACCACCAGGAGGTACTAATTTATTTATTTTTACCACTAGAGACTTCCCTATTCTGGAAAATAATTGTTGGGAATGAAATCAGAATTAAAATTAATCCCAATCTAATCCTTCATCTTGCTTGCCTGCTTCAGTCCCCTCTGGCTCCCTCTGCAATGTGAACATTCCACTAAGTTGATGTACTTGTAGGCATAGCTGAGGCAGCTACATGGTGCCCATAAACAGGAGCTCTGCACTTGGGAGTCAGGACAGTCTGCGTTCAAATATATAGCTTCAGAGACTTACCTACCAGCAGTGTGGCAAGTCCACCTGCCTCAGTTTCTTTAGTCATAAAATAGAGATAATAACAGCACCAGCCTCCACTTAATTATGTCTGTTCCTTTCCCTACCTCTAACAGCCTAACAAAGACAATGCATGATTGATTCCCTTTTGTGTGGAGAAGCCTCCATGCCCTTGTAGGCTTCCAAGGGCTAAAACAGGCAATCATTAGCAGCAGATTTCTGTCACTCAGATCTAACAATGTCAGTAAGCACCTACTTTTTAAATCCTTATTCTATCTTAGACCCAATACTAAATATTGGTTCCAAAGCAGAACAGTTAAGGACTAAGCAATGGGGGTGGGGGGGTGGAGTGGTGTTAAGTGAATTGCCCAGGGTCACATAAGCTAGCAAGTGTCTGAGGCCACATTTGAACCTAGAACCTCCTGTATCCAAGCCTGGCTCTCTTTCAACTGAATCACCTAGCTGCCTCAAAATTTTTAAAAGTAGATTTTCATTGATAGCTTTTGTTTTTACATCACCAACATTTAGCAATGTATGCTTCCCCTTCTCTCCATCTAGAGTAATACAGCTAGGCCAGATTCAAACCTAAGTCCTCTTGACTCCAGGCCTGGTACTCTATCTACTGAGGTCCCCCAGCTGCCCCTAAGCTGCTTTTAATTTCTTACCCCCTGGGTGACATCTGGCACAATCAGGCAGCTAAGTAGGAATTTAGTGAAGGACAATATCAATATCTAAAACTTCACTCAGAAATAAATACAAGATTTTTACAGAAGCAAGGACTTGTGAGCCATGAATAGGCTCTCTACATTTTGCTAAGGGTGTTCTAGATCAGCAGAACCAAGCTCTAAGATTCTTAAGGACAAGAACTGTATCTGATTTGTCTCTGTATAGCTTTGAATTTTCTCCAGAACCTTATATAGAACAAATGTTTATTGAAGGAATTGTAATCAGGAGAAATGTCCAAAAGCATAGGAAAAAAATCAAGAGAATGCATCAAATGTTTGGAAAAGGGACAAAATTGGGAAAATGCTTCAAGCAGAGAGGCTAAAGAGTCACAATATTATCTCAATATCTCCCGAGAACCACAAGGATCAGAGGGTAATTTATTGGCTTCTATTCCCTGGGAGGCAAAGGCTAGCTAATGGAATGAAGGACCAGAAAGCAGACTATTTGTAGAGATCACAGGAAACTGAATAGACCAGGCTATTTCCACTCCACCTTTGAATACTGCCCAACCCTATTATCAGTATTTCCTGAATAGATAGTTGGATAGTATAATTTCACAGAAAAAAAAAAAACAAAAACACCATCAAGAAAACTGACAGAAACCTTTAAAAGGACCTAGTTCAAACCCATCATTTCAGAAGAGTCCTAGAAAGGTTAAATGACTTATTTCAGGATAGCAGAGCCAGAATTCAACCCCAATACTCACTCTACTATAAAACACTGCCTGTAGTAAAAAGAGAAAAAAGAAACAGAAAATACCCCATAGCCTACAAAGAAGAAAATAGCTGCTGCAGAGACAAATCTATTAAAAAGAGAGAAGTCTGTTTAATTGGTTTTAGGCTAATGACCTCAGTTAGAAAGATTAAACTTCCCAGTCTGGTGCAAAGGAAGAGGATAAGAAAACACCTTAAATTCACCAACAAGAGATACCCTTAGTATAAGTCAACAAACACATATTGCCCACCATAGTCACAATTGCTCTAGCAAAAATTCATTGTATTTTCTTGTATTTTTAAAGCTTTGTACTTTCATTGGCTCACCTTTTATTTTTAACCCTTACTTTCTTAGTAACAACTGGCAAAAAAAAAAACACAAGACTAAGGAGACAAGTGCAAGGGCTAGGCAAAGTTAAATGACTTGCCCAGGGCCACACAGCTAGGAAGCAAATGGAGCCAAATTTGAACTCGGGAACTTCCAACTCCTATACCCCCATTCAGCTGCTTAAAGAAATAATATTTAGTGCATTAGGTTTCTATGATAATTAATCAGCAAGTCTGGAAAATACCTTCACCTTGTTAAAAGGCACTTTAAAAAGGCATTTAAAAGTTAAACAAATCACTAATAGTTCAGATCTAACTCCTTCACACTAGCACACTGTAGGGTCCTAAACAAATCACTTAATTTTCAAAGGTATCAAAGAATCATAGACTTAGAACCTAAAAGGGACCTATGGGGTTATCAATTCGTACAAGTCTTTTTACAAATGAAGAAACTGAGGCCTAGAGACATGAAAGATTTGGCCAAAGTCCATACAAGTAGTTAAGTGGCAGAACCAGGATTTGAATCCAGATCCTGACGTGCAAGCTCATCTAATTTTAATCATAACACACCATTATCTGTCTGGCTTTTTCTGGTTTCAATTTATCAGAAACATCACCTTGAGGAAATGACACAAAAGTAAAAAACCTTAGAAACTAAAGTATTGATGCTTTGGGTCATGTCTAACAAACATAAATAACACAATAATATGATACATACAATTACATTCAAAAGCTATGGGCAGAACAACTGGGTTTCCCAGTGGTTAGAGAGCCAGGTCTAGAGTCAGGAGGACCTGGGTTCAAATTTGGCCTCAGACATTTTCTACTTGTGTGACCTTGGGCAAGTCACTTAACCCCATTTGCCTAGCCCTTCTACTTCTGTCTTAGAATGTTACTAAGACAGAACATAAGGTATAAAAAATTTTTTTAATAAATTAAAGTTATGTGCATCAAAATATTAAACTGGTTTTATAGGAGCCAAAGAAAGGATGACAAGTTACTTTTTTGTAACCCTGCAGTTTTGCTTATTTCTCTCATGTTTCATTAAATACATATTCTTTAATGGAAGGAGGGTTGGGGTGGTAGCAGCTAGGTGGCTGGGTGAATGGAGGGTCAGGCATAGAGACAGGAAGTCCTAATTTCAAATCGGGCCTCAGACACTTCCTAGCTGTGTGACCCTGGGCAAGTCATTTAAACCCAATTGCTAGCTCTTACTGCTTTTCTGCCTTGGAATCAATACATAGTATCAATTTTAAGTCAGAAGGTAAGGGTTTAAAAAAAAAGAAAGTAAGTAACTTTAGGTTCTATAGTACTTTATTGACACCTTTCCAAAGGCTATGTAAATGAGATGATTTTATATTTCAATTATTTGCAGAACAAGTGACCTGGGTTTCAGAACTATATCTACTACCAAGGGTTGACACTGTTAACTCAAAATGTGAGGCAACCCTGCTAATTCTAAGTGCTTGATTGAAGGTATAATCAAAGATAAATTAATGGGGGCAGAGCCAAGAGAGTGGAGAAGGTACACATGCACAAACCCAAATTACCTTCCAAAAAACTATGAGATAACACCTCAAAACAAATTCTGGAGCAGTATAACCCACAAAAAGACAAGGTGAAGCAATTTTTTGGCCCCAAACAACTTAGAAAGCTAGTAGGAGGGATCTAGTGCACCAGGGTAGAAGTGGAGCACAGTATGTCAGGAGAGGACCCACCCACCCCAGCAACAAGGCCTTGGGTGCAGCTGAAATAGCAACAAAGGCTTCTAGAGCTCTCAGCCACAGGTGGTAAGTAAGGGTGGTTCAGACAACTGCTCAGAAGGAGATTATGGGGGTCCCTTTGCTGGCTCTGGCACAAGACTCTTGCTGTACTGCCCAACCGAACCAGGTCGAAGACTGGGGGCACAATCTCAGGGGAAAGAGGGGCACTAGCAGATACCAGTGCTTCTGGACACAGGGGAGGAGAGCCTAGTCACAGTTCCATAAGGGAAAAGAGTGCTTGGACTTACAGACCAGAACACAGACCAGGAAAGCATTAAACACACCTCTCCTTACATCTGACCACCTTGGATGAACTGAAGGCAGATAGATCCCCAGAGCCAGTTCTGAAAGTAGCTGCACAAAGAAATCGAAGCTTGTAACAATGCTTCCTTCACCACAATTACAGAGCCCAACTTAAACAGTTTTTTTTTTAATTAAAAAAAAGGCTGGAAAATGAGCAAACAACAAAAAAGGAAATTCAATATAGAAAGTTATTTTGGTGACAGAAAAGACCAAAATGCAAACTCTGAAGAAAGCAAAGTCAATACAACTACATCCTAAGCCTCCAAGAAAATACTAATTGCTCTCAGATCCAAAAAGAATTAATGGAGGAGCTCAAAAAGAATTTTTAAAAATCAGAGGCAAAAAATCGGGAAAAGAAATGAGAGTGGTATAGTGAGAGCATAAAAAAAAATTAAAGCTTAGTAAAGGAAGCACAAAAAAATTCTGAAGAAATTAATGCCTTAAAAAAAAAAAGAATAGGGCAGTTGATAAGAGACACAAAAATCCAACGAAGAGAAGAATTTCTTAAAAAGCAGAATTGGCCAAATGGAAAAAAAGGTACAAAAGCTCACTTAAGAAAATCATGTCTCCTAAATAAGATTTGGGCAAGTGGAAGCTAATGACCCATGAGACATCAAGAAACAATCAAAGTCAAAAGAAGAAAAAAAGAAAATGTGAAATATCTCATCAGAGAAACAAGTGATATAAAAAAGAAATCTAAGAGAGATAATCTAAGAATTATTGAACAACCATTGAAACTCATGATAAAAAAAAAAGAGCTTAAACACCATCTTTCAATAAATTATAAAGGAAAACCTCCCTGATATTCTAGAACCAGAGAAGAAATTGTAAGAATCCACTGATCACTTCCTGAGACTCCAAAAAGATAACTTACTAGGAATATTATAGCTAAATTCCAGAACTCCCAGGTCAAGAGGAAAATATTGCAAGCAGCCAAAAAGAAATCAAATATCATGGAGCTACAGTCAGGATAATACAAGAGTTATCAGCTTCTACATTAAAGGATCAGAGGGCCTGGAATATGATATTACAGAGGGCAAAAAAGCTAGGACTTCAACCATTAATGACTAAACCTGCAAAACTAAGCAAACTCCTTCAGAAGGAAAAAAAATGGGTATTCCATGAAATAGAGGACTTTCAAACATTCCTGATGAAAAATTAGAACTAAATAGAAATTTGATTGAATCTGAATGCAGACCAAAGCAAACTTTTAAAATTTTTTCTTATTTTTTCCCCTATTTTAGTTTCCTTCCTTCCACCAAAAGATTAAAATGGGAAAGCATTTTACAATATAATTGTACATGTAAAATCCATATGAGATTACTTACCATTTTAATGGGGGTGAGGGGAGAGGAAGGGAGAGAGAATTCAAAACTCAATATTCTTTGAGAAATGTTGTAAACTATTTTTACACATAATTGGGGGAAAATAAAACTTAATAAGACAAATTGGCCTTTAACATAGATAAAAGCCTTATAGATAATAGCAGGAGATATGTGCTATACACAATAAAACATTAATATGAGAAATAATAATATTAGGGATTATGCTACGTCTAGAACCTTATGTCCCCATGAAAATGTTTTCTGATTAATTCTCCTTCACTTCATTATCACCTCCAGCTCCCAGTCATTAAAACAGGGGCGTTTAGCCTTTTTAACCAAAAAAGGCTAAAAGCCCTATGATATAATCTAGTAAGGCCTGAAGGCTCCTTCTCAGAAAAGGGTTTTTTAATGTATAAGATTACAAAGGAAATCAATTATAGTCATCAACATTTTTTAAACCCTTATCTTCAGACTTAGAATCAATTCTGTATATTGGTTCCAAGGCCACAGAGTGATAGGGGCTAGACAATGAAGGTTAAGTGACTTGCCCAGGGTCACTCAGCTAGGAAGTGTCTGAGTCCAGATTTGAACTGAGTCTCTGGGCCTGGTTCTCAATCCACTGAGCCACCTAGCTGCCCCTAACTCATCTACATTTTTTTTAAGTGCCCAGGCCTCAAGTAAGGAAGATTCAAAGGTAGAAGCCTAACAAACATGTGTCCAATTACTCAAAAATTAGATAATTCAAAGTAAGAAATCAGAAGTTAATGGAAAGATTATTCATATAAGTAGGTCTACAATAACTTTTTAAAATATAAAAAAACAGGCTATGTTGAGTCTTACTAAAATTACTTTAAATCATTAAATTGTTCTTAAATCCACTGTAATGATTTTTGCTAAAAATATTACTTGAAATAAACATATTACAAACTAAGACTGAGAAACCTTTTTAGTTTTGTGGTGGCAATATTTGATTTATTACAGAATAACTTGTTTCATTCTAGATTATTTTGTAGCATGATCCCTTGCTGTTAGGAGTCTCTTTCCTTTAGAATGAATATGGAAAACCTGTTCTACATCTCACTTTTAAACCAAGCCCAATACTGTGACATGTTCAACTTTAATCTCATTTAACTATTACTTATTCCTATATCTCTTCTCTCATCCTCTTCAATCATGAAGAAAGAATTACATGAACAATATGGAGATATGTTTTGCATGATCATACCCATATAACCCACATCAAATTGCTTATCATCTTAGGGAGCAGAGAGGGAAAGGACAGAGGGAAACAATTTGGATCTCACAATTTTGGAAAATATTAAAAATTGTTGTTACGTGTAATTGGGAAAAAATAAAGTAGTAAGTAAAAAAACAACAGAAAAATAACTGATTTCTAGTGCTCTTTTAGAGTTTGCCAAATGCCATTCAAAGATTCTTTCTCTGCTAAGGCTCTATTCTTTCTTTCTTCCCACTGTGTGATTCTAGGAAAAAGAACACTAGTCTCAGAGGCAGGCCACCTTCATTTGAAGGTCAGACCTAACAAGGACCATAAGCAAGTAAGTCACTTCGAGGGAATATGAATACTGGGTTGTTGGGAGGACAGCACTTTGTTAAAAACTCAAGTGTTGAATGAACAGAAATTGTTTCCATTTTCTAAGTTCTTCTACTCCTCTAATAATTTCCCCCTTCGACTTGAGGGCTCTCACTCCCTGTCACCACTTGTGATCTCCATCACAACACAAAACTGCTTTAGAAGTTTACTAAGAAGGGGGCAGCTGGGTGGCTCAGTGGATTGAGAGTCAGGCCCAGAGATGGGAGGTCCTGGGTTCAAATGTGACAGACACTTTCTAGCTGTATAACCCTGGGCAAGTCACTTGACCCCCATTGCCTAGCCCTTACTATTCTGCCTTGGAATTAATACATAGACAGAAGGTAAGGGTTAAAGAAAAAAAAAGTAGTTTACCAAGAAATCCTGGCTCTATCCAGTAATCAGTGGACATAGTTCTCATGATCATAGCCTTCTACAATGTCTCCCTGACTTGCCATGAGGCTGCCTTGTACCCCCATTCTCAAGTTCCCTGGTCTAGTGTCTTTCCTCTATTTGTCCCCCTTATATATGGCCATTTCTTCTCTTTTCACATTGACTTTCCTTGGTGAATTCATCCAATTTCATGGCCTCAACCATCCCAAATCTATAATTCCCTCTCCCAATCTAATAAAATGATTATCACTGCAAACTCAACAATCCAAAATTGTAATAAACTTCCCTGTCCTATTTCTGTGAGTTGTACCACCAGCCTTCTACATGAGACCTTTCTGACCAGTCTTTTTCTTTATACTCCACCTTGACATCAAGCTCTTTTTTGTATCCCTTGAAATTTCTCTTGGTTTCAAGGAAGAATTCAAATGAGACAGTAATCAAATGATTGGGATGTGTAAACAAAAGGCATCAAAAGCCTTCCTTCTTCATACCTCTGGATCACATCAAGGCAGCTCTGTGTAATGACAGTCAAGATTATTCCATGTCTTCTAAGCTGGTCTCCCCATTTCTATCCCTTTCTTCTCCAAACCACCTAACTCACTGCTTCAAGGCCCCTTCCTGGAAATACTCATTATGTCACTCAATTGCTCTCCTTTGCCCCTAGTCTGCCATCAGCACTTAGCATTCCCCAGCACAGACCTGTTCTCATGAAGATGTACCCACTAGCTTCCTATCCTTCCCTTCCCACCTTTGCCTATAGTGAATCAGGCTCCAGAGATGCCTGACATCTAGCTAAATCGGAACCATTCTTCTAAACCCAATCCAAGTTCCACCTCTTTCAAATGCTATTTATATTGACTCCTCCACTGGATCTTCTCTTCTCTACATTCCTATCACATTTATAATCAATACCAGAGGCAATATGTGGACACTTCCTAGTTGTGTGACCTTCAGCAAGTCACTTAACCCTGACTGCCTAGCCCTGACCACTCTTCTGCATTGGAACCAATACTTAGTATTGATTCTAAGACAGAAGATAAGAACTTAAAAAATAAAACAATCAGTACCTAGAAGTTTACTATCTAAATTCTTCCCATGTCATAACCTTAGATTTCTCTTCAGACAGTTTGCTACCTCCTCCAGAACAAAAATTATACCACAGGCTGAGATGGGCAGCTAAAAGGGGGTTCAACAAGTACTTTAAAGATCCATTGTGAATCAAATTACCAGTCACCAGTTTATTATATAGACTTTAAGATTTATAGTTTTAAAATAACCCTGTCAAGTAGGTAGCTTAAGTTGTGTACCACTATACTGGAGGTTCATGGAGGTGAAAGTCAAAGTGTGGAAATGGGGATCTGAATCCATATCTCTCGTCATAAATACACCAGTTTGACATTGACAGTCTGTTGCAACTCTGAGGCTCTTAACTAGCAAATAGCCATATAGATTTGCATGAACAACAAAAAAGTCTTTTAGGAACAAAACTTATCTTCACAAATAATGATAGGAACCATGTAGCCAAAGGATGGTGAGCTCAAGGTTAGCTGAGCCTTGAACCAAATACTAACCAAAATTTCTTCAGCATCTATTAATAATGAAAAGCATGCATCCATGCTAAAGATAGACCTTTATTTTTGTTTTGTTTATGACTCTTCCTCAACTGTGCTGCATGTCTAGAACGGTACTAGTCCCCAGAGCAACACTCAAATGCTTGATGAATAAAAACACTTTTAGAAAAAAATTAAAACCCATATAAAAATATGATGCATCACTGTCTCAACAACTCCCTAGATTTTCTTGTGCACACCAGAGGCAAAAGGCAGACAGTGAGAGAGAAATAACACAAAATCACTTAAGAATCTGGAGCAGTAGAAAGATGACCAGCCTCTCTGGGTCTCAGTTTCCTTAAACAAAAAATGAGGTGGTTGGTGTGACCATTTAGCTATTTACAAATAACATTCAAGATGCCTATTCCTCAATATTCTGAGGGTTCTAGTCATTTTCTTTATCCCTTCCAGTGAGACTTCAGCTCAAGAAGACTTAAAAAGGGAAAACTTTTTAAATCTCAGGATATGGAGTCTTGAAGTTAAATAAAATCCTATTGATGGGATGATCATGTTGCTCGAAGAATAAAACAAAATAACAGAAAATTGAGCTAAAATTAAGTAGCACTTTACTATACTCTGGAGAGAAATGATCTAACTAGGCCCTGGATCTCAGCACAAATAGCAGAAAGATTAGAACTGGATCTTCTCCATTTTTTACTTCCTCCAGCCCACTCAAATTTCAAATGTAAGACTAGCTGCAAACCTCCCTCTCACCAATACTGAAGATCTAACCAACACTTCTTGCTGTAAGAGGGAATCCCTCTTTATTTTCTCTAGGAAGTTTAAGTATGTATTCATCAAATCATCGAAAATCAGATGATTTTTCTTTTATCAAATACTCTAACAAAGAGCCTTACAGCAACACATGGCATTCTGAAATGTGCCACATACGCAAAGGCAATTTCCTAATTGCTTATATTATATATCCCTTTTCATAACTAAATAACCAAGAAATATCCCTCTTCAACTACCCCAGCCAGAACACAATGCTCTTTCAGTTGCTTGTCAAAACAATCCCAGGACAAAGACTTTAACACTAGTGGAAAGGGGGCTGAATTTAAAAATCAAAAGACTTGGGTTCAAATGATGACTGGTTCCATTTGCTACCTTGTGACCTTGGGCAAGTTATCTTAGTTCTTCTGGGTCTGTTTCCTCCACTGTAAAATGTATGGGGGTAGATTACATGACCATCAGAAGTCCATACTTGAATAAGCCAAACCAAGTTCACTGGCCTCATGCAGAAGCCTGCATTTTAAAAAGGATATATAAAATCAATGTATATTTTTATTCAACTCTATTTTGTCCTTTTTTAAAAAAGGAAGCTGAGTTCTATCTAAAGGCTTAAAGGAATTCACACATCTGTTTGATGTTATAAGAAATGCAAATTTTTATCTAAGAAAAGCACTTGCCTAACAGACTTCTTTGGCACCCACAACTAAGATTTTGCAACAAGATAATCCTTAAATTAAGGTACAAGAGCTACAGGGAAGGAATAACTGCCTCTTACAGTATTTTGATCAAAGTTTCAGCACCAGGCATAGGCAACAATTTAGCTCATCACTCCTAGATGATTGTTACTTTCCACATTCGAATGCTGATCATATCCCAGTGTTGAGGGGCTAGACTTTAAACAGAATTTGCATTCTGAAAATTTCTGAGAATATTATTATTGTCTGCTGGGCTTCTGGGTCTGCCCCCCCCATTTTTTTTTTAATTTAAAGGGCTAGATGCTGCCTGATCCTCTTGTAGAAACTCTTTTTCTTCCAACAATACTTACTTGAAAGTACCACTTATAGATACTACAAAATGTACTGTTCTCTCTCACCCAGAGCCCCAAATACAAGTCTACTTCTTTGTCAGTTTCACACACTTTGGGACCACAGCAGGGGAACTACATCCAGAATTTCTTCCCAATGACTTTTCTCCATAACAAATGGAGAGAGGGAACCAAACAACATATACATACATGTCCACAAAAAAAGATCCCCAACATGAGGATGGCTGAAGAGTAAAGAATTAAAGCAAGACAACTGAAAGATGGGGGGCTAAGAGGAGAATGTAGGGGAAGAGAGAGGGGCAGTCTTCTGACTTTACCAAACTACAAACCAGCCAAAAGCCATCCTTTTAACCCCTCTCCCCTAAACTACTACTTACCTTAGAAGCTGAGGAAAGGGAGAGGAGAGGGAGGGAGAGAAAGGACCAAATTTCCTGCTCCCCTCTATCCAAGGCTTTCCTTTCCCCTTTCTCTGGTACTCTAGGGTTAAGGAGAAAGGCTGTCCAATACCATGGTGCTGGGTGTGGGGAGATCCAAATTCTAATCACAAGCACTTCTATGACTTTGGGCTAGTCTCTAGACCTCTTTGGCCTCCCTTCCTTACCAGTAAAAGGAGGGAGTGGGCCTAGATAGTCTCTATAAATCTATGATCCTCTGCCCCCAATCTCCTTCCCAGAGGATTCTCATCCCCTAAACCCTGGTTGCCCCAATGACCATATCCTGAAGCTCTGAGCAGACTGCACAAACTAAGGCATTCAATAATTGCTTGCTGGATTGGTATGGGAGGTAGAGAAGGCGGTATTGACCCACACCACCCTCTAAAAGAACTCATCCCTTTAAACCCCAGTTTCTCATCAGGTGTTTTTCATCTCAATCTAATAAAGCCGATGGACCCCTTCTCAGAATATGGACCCCTTCTCAGAATAAAGTGTTTAAAGGTGCAAATTAAAATACACAGGATCACAAAAGAAACTAATTATACCAAAATATCAAAGGAATTCCCAAACCCCAGGTTAAAATATCCTCCTTAAAACTATCTGGGGGAGGGGTGGCTCGGGCAGCTGGGTAGCTCAGTGGATTGAGTCAGGCCTAGAGACAGAAGGTCCTAAGTTCAAATTTGACCTCAGGCACTTCCCAGCTGTGTGATCCTGGGCAAGTCACTTAACCCCCATTGCCTAGCCCTTACCACTCTTCTGCCTTGGAGCCAATACACAGTATTGACTCCCAAGACAGAAGGTAAGGGTTTAAAAAAAAAATTTTTTTTAAACTACCTCTCACTACCAGGGGCTAGGATGGGGGTAAGGAAGAATCCTGAACAGAGGAAAATGAGGGAGTGGTTCTTCTCAACAACACCCCAAACCAGAGCACTTATCTTTTAAAATCTGTTCGACAAAAGTACCCCCCCCCCCCATCCTAGAGTAAGGAAAAGTTCTTCTTTTTCTTTGGGTCACAAATCCCTTAAGTAGCCTGGTGAAACTTAGGGGATCTCTCCACAGAATGTTTACAACTACAAATAAAGTCCATAGGATTACAAAGGAAACCAATTATGTAATTTTTTCCCATCCAGTTCACAGATGTCCTGAAATCCTTGAGGGCAACCCAGGTTAAGAACCCCTACCCTGAAGTGTCCATTAAGTGAGAATGCCTTTGCACATAGCACACAGAAAGGAACTGCTCCCTGGAAATTTACCCAAACACCCCAGAAAGCTAATAGTGGGCACTGAATGACCGGAGGCCACATTCAAAAAAGGAGAGGTTTTTCTTCTTCTCCAGCTCCCATCCAGGCATCTCCTCAAACCTCCTCACCCAAGAGGGCAAGGCAGAGTTTTGGGTAGACTGGGGTCAGATACATTTGGGGGTCGGACAGGGGAAGGAACCTGACAAGTTTGCACCCTCGCCCAATTTTACAAGTCTATCTAAACCTAGCCCTCATCCAGGAGGAGGTCAAACAAGAGTCCTGGGTGGAACGGGAGCAGACACATTTGGGGAGGGGGAGACCTGCAGGGGAAGGAAGTTAAAACGCTTGCACCCTCCAATATTACGAATCTACCCAAACCTACTCCTTATCCAAGAGAAAGTCTAGGAGGAGTCCTGAATGGAGAGGGAGCAGACACATTTGGGGAGGGGGAATAGACGGAGGACGGAACTTAAAACACAGTCCACAGACAAGGAAGGTCCTCTTTGGGAAGCAGTCAGAACCCCACCATCACCACCCCACTCCGGCTGTCTCCAACAACCCTTCCCTCCGAACGACCAAACATTGATTAGGCTCTTCTTATGTGCCAGGCACTGTGCCAAGGTTAGGAACAAAAATGCAAGCTGACTGAGCGGTGGGCAAGGAGAGGGGGCAGGCAATGGGGGAGTTCTTTGGGGGGAGAGAAGGGCAGGACCCCCAAAATAACAATCACCACCAGCACCTGGGCCTTCCTCCCTCATCTACTGGGGTCTCGGGGAGAGTGGGTGAGGGGACAGCGCTCATTCCTGACCCTCCCTCCCCAGGCCCCCAAGACGAAGTGTCCGGGCCCAGAACCCCCCACGACCCCTTTCGATAGGGTCCCTCTTACCCGGGAGCACTAAAGAGGAGGAGTCCTCGGCGAAGGAGGGGGGCCCCCGCCCCCCGCGCTCATCCCTTTAAGCCCGGAGGAGACAAAGCGGGGGCCCGGGCCGGGGCCGGGGCCCCCTCCTCTCCCCTCCCCCCACAGGCCGGGGCCAGCGCGGCAGGGGGGGAGGGGTGCCCGCGCCGCCGGGGGCCGGCTCCCCGTTAGAAGGGGGGAGGGGCGCCCCTCCCCCTCCCGCCCCCCCCACCCCCGGCCCGCGCCAGGCTCCGCCGCGGCCGCCAGGCCCCGCCGCCCGGGCCTCGTCGCGGCCGGCACAAAGGGCGGCCCCGGCGCTGTGAGGGGCCCGCGGCGGGCGGACAGCTCATTCGAGCGGCGGCGGAGTGGCTCGAGCCGCGATCATTGGCCGAAGGCAGGCACCAACCTCCGCTGCAGCCCTGGTTGGCTCCCGTCTCCAATCGGCTGTTTGGTTGGACGGAAAATGGCTGCGAAGGAACCAGTCCCAGCGCGGAGCCCCGCTTCCAGGGCCCGGCCTCCCCTCCCGCCGCCGCCGCGCCTCCGCCGCCGCCGCCGCCGCCGCCGCCTCCGCCGCGCCCGCGCCCGCGCTCTTCCCGGGGCCCGGCCACCCGCCCTCCGCGCGCGCGGGCGCGAGGTGGCGGCGAGGGCGCGCGCAGGCCCTGCCGCAAGCCCCGCCCCAGCCCCCGCTGGGCCCCGCCCCCTGCTGTCCCTGCCCGGTCCTGCCCGGCTCCGGGGCTGCGCGCGCCGAGCCCGAGCGGAGCCGACAGGAGCCGAGCGGAGCCGAGCCGAGACAGCTGCTGCCACGGCGCGCACTTCGAGTCTATGGACCAGCCCTCACAGGCGGACGGGGTCGGGCTGCAGCTGCCTTAGCAACGAATGGAGTCGTCCCTTATTTCCCCTTACCCTGGTAATGAAAGCACGGGACCGCCAGCAGCCACTGTCCCCTCTTAGTGGCTGCTTTATGTCTGGCACAAGGCTATGAGCTTTACGAACATCTCGCAGCGACTCTGTGACACGTGCTACCATGACCCCCATTTTACAGCTGGGGAAATGGAGGCAGGCAATTGAGTGGCTTGTCCTTTTTTTTTTTTAAACTAAGTAGATGTATAAAGAATGTTAAAAAAAAAAAAAAACCTTTACTTTTTGTCCTAGTAACACCTCTAAGACCGAAGAGCAAGAGCTAGACTAACAGGATCAAGCCACTTGCCTCGGGTCCTACATAGGGGAAATGTCTAAATGTCTGAGGCCAGTAACAAATGCTGCATTTTTTTTTCTGAGTGTAGTGAAGACTTTTTAATAGACCTGTCCATGTCATGCCTCCCTTCCTGACTTTGTACGGGTGTATCTCCAAGCCTGGAATCCGCTCTCTCGGCTCTCGCCGACTTCTTAGAATCACTAGCTTTCTTCAAAGCTCACCTTAATAGACCACTTTCTGTATAAGGTCTTTACTTCTTAGCTGGAAATGACTTTGTTTAGCATTTTTTTTTAAAGGATCAACAGGTTTAGGGAGCCTAAGCTACGTAAATCGAGGTCCCTCTGCAGAAGCAAAGGCATTTGCCATCTGCCCTTGGAGAATAGCCTGAGAGGTGAAGAGCCTTGCTGATGGTCCCACAGCCAGAAAGAACACACTTTGGTCTTCCCGACTTGAAGGCCAGCTCTCTATCCACGCCATGGATATATTTTGTATTTATGTATATATGGCGACAACACTCACCTTTAGGCTTTTGCAGTGCCTACCACATGGAAGAGGCTTCATGTATGGGGACTGATTATCAAATCTAACCTTACTATAATATTTGTTATTTTATTTTTCTCCCCACAAGCTTCAAAGTCAGTTATCAAGTGGTTTGTCCAAGTATAGAGGTGAGATTTGAATTTAGTTGCCCTGACTCCAAAAGTAAAATTATCTTCAATCCTCCACATTTGCCCTGAGTAGCTTGAACCTGCCCCTTCAGGGTCCTTATCTAAACCTAAATGTAAATACCTTCTCCCATCCTTTGGAAGGGAAATTCTTTGAGGACAAGAAAGATTAGTTTTTGTCTCTGTAGCTCTAGCAAACATTTTTTCAGTCAATAAACATTTATTAAGCACCTTCTACATTTCAGGCCCTGGGGATGGAAAGAAAGAAAGAAAGAAAGAAAGAAAGAAAGAAAGAAAGAAAGAAAGAAAGAAAGAAAGAAAGAAAGAAAGAAAGAAAGAAAGAAAGAAAGAAAGAAAGAAAGAAAGAAAGAAAGAAAGAAAGAAAGAAAGAAAGAAAGAAGGAAAGAAGGAAGGAAAGAAGGAAAGAAAGAAAGAAAGAAGGAAAGAAAGAAAGAAAGAAAGAAAGAAAGAAAGAAAGAAAGAAAGAAAGAAAGAAGGAAAGAAGGAAAGAAAGAAGGAAAGAAAGAAAGAAAGAAGGAAAGAAAGAAAGAAAGAAAGAAAGAAAGAAAGAAAGAAAGAAAGAAAGAAAGAAAGAAAGAAAAGAGCCAGCCATAGAGTTCACAGTCTAATAGGGGAGACAACTCTATACAAAAAAGATATAAGTATAAAGGATAGATGGCTCAGTGGATTGAGAGCCAGGCCTAGAGATGGGAGGTCCTGGGTTCAAATGTGACCTCAGACCCTTCCTAGCTATGTGACCCTGGGCAAGTCACTTAACCCCCATTGCCTAGCCCTTACCAATCTTCTGCCTTGGAACCAATACATAGTATTGATTCTAAGACAGAAGGTGAGGGTTTAAAAAATAAAAAAAAAATAAAGGATATAGGGAGATTTAAAAGATATTGGCATTAAGGCCTGTGAAAATGCCTAGAGTTTGGGCACGGGAGGGTCTTGTTCTTGAAGGCCAGTGTACCAGGATTGTTTAGTGAAGTGATAAGGACTTGCCCCATGGTGGTGGCAGTGTCAGAGAAAGGAACGGGTATATTTGAGATACATTAAAAAGTATTTGAACTAATTGAAGATGGGGAGGTGAAGGTAAGGAGTTAAGGATGACACGCAGATCTCCAGCCTAGTGACAAGTGAGGATAAGGATGCTCTTGGCAGGACTGGGGAAGTTAGAAAAAAGGGAGAATTTAGGGGAAAAGATGAGTTCATGATCTAGCTGTGTAGGAGGGCAATATGGGATTGTGCCCAAAGGGCTATGAAACAATGCATACCCTTTGATCCAGTTATACCACTACTAGGTCTGTATTCTAAAGAGATTTTTTTTTGTGGGGGAGGAAGGATCTGCTTGTGCAAAAATATTCATAGCTGTTCTGTTTGTGGTAGCAAAGAATTGGAAACTGAGGGGACGTCCCTCCATTGGTGAATGACTGAACTAGTTGTGGTATATGTTGGTGATATAATACTATTGTGCTATAAGGAATGATGAACAGGATGATTTCAGAAAGAGCCAGAAAGACCTCCATGAACTGATGCAGAGTGAAATAAGTAGAACAGGAGAACATTGTACATAGTAATAGCAATATTGTGGAATAACTAACTGTGATTGATTTGGCTAGTCTGGGCAATACAATGATCCAGGACAATTCTGAGGGGCTTATGACAAAGAATGCCATCCACCTCCAGAGAAAGACTTGAGGGAGATCAAAGCAGATGATTTTTCACTTGTTTATTTGGGTATGTTTTGGGGTTTTGGTTTAATTAGATTATTCACTTACAAAAATGAACAATATGGAGATGTTTTCTGTGATAAAACAAGTATAACCCAGACTGAATTGCTTGCCAGCTCTGGGAGGGGGAAGGAAGGAGGGAGGGAGTCAGTTTGGATCATATAACTTTGGAAAATTTTTGTGGAAATTTGTCTTTACATGCAATTGATTAAAAAAAAAAGAAAAGATAATGAATTCAGTTCTAGACCTTTTGAGTTTAGTATATGAGACACCCAGTTCAAGAGAGCAGTGCCATGAAAGCCTGGAGAAAAAAACAAAAAACAACAGAAGGGCCTGATTAAGAAGGATGAAGACTGAGAAAAGGCTGGAAAGAATGGTTTCAGTTGAATGATGAGGTTCAGAAACCAGACTACAAAGAGTGAAGAAGAATGTGAATGAAAAGACAGTGAAGGCATAGATATAGGATAATAGCTGGTGGAGAAAGATGGATGAAGTGAAGGTTTGGAGGGATGGGGGGAAACTAGAATGTTTGTAGACAGTGGGGGAGTGACTTTCAGAAAAGTGGGATGGAGCAGGCTGGTGGCTGAGCAAGTCTCAATTAACTCCCTTTGCCTAGCCCTTATTAACTCTTCTTCAGTCTTGTTTTCAAAATGAAAAGTAAGAGTTTTGTTATTGTTTTTTTTTAAGGGGTGGGGTGGGACTGAGAATAAATATAGATTGGGGATAATAGAGGAGGGGATCCACTGAAGAAGAGAGGATGGCATGGGATTACTTGCACAGATAGAGGGAGTTTGCTTTGGCAAGAAGGCCAGGGGTAACAGAGAAGATAATAATGGGAAACATCTGAGTGATGAGAGGAGAAGAGAAGAGGAAGCTCTCTGAATAGCCTTGATTTTTGTCAATGATCTGTGAGGCAAGGTTCTCTGCTGAGAGAATGGCAGAGTAGAAAGAACTCGACATTGTAGAGTTCTTGAAGAGAGGATTTAAACAGGATCCTTAGGTGCAATGCTTTATTAGCTGTGTGGTAACCCACACAGGATGATTATTAACTGTGCCTTTGTTTTTTCATCTGTAAAATGGAGATAATAATAGTACTTACCTTCCAGAGCTGCAGTAAAGAGAGGATATTGTAAACCTCAAAAGTGCTATACAAATGGGAACTGTCCCCTCCCCCTTTGTTTAAGACCTTGATTTCATCAGAGTATGAAGCTCCAAGAATAGATTCAATTCAAGTATAAACACATACCCTCCTCCCTACTGATTCATTTTTGTTCAATTTGATCCTACAAGCATATATTAAGCAACTAGAAAAGCAAAAGTGGAAGTGGAAAGAGCTTTTATTGGCTCAGGTCAGAGAACCAAATTTCCAAGAATTTGGACAAGTCACTTCTCTGAGAGCCTCAGTTTCCATACCAGCAAAATAAGGAGGTTGGACTAAATGACCTCTAAAGTCCCCAGGAACTTGATCATATAATCCATTTATAAATTGATTAATTATGCCTTATCTCAGGACACTGAGAAGGTAAATGGATTTGTTCAGGATCAAACAGTTAACACCTGTCAAAAGCAGTATTTGAGCCTTGGTTTCCCAGACACCAAGGCCAATCTTCTGGCCACTCACTTTAGTATCATAAAGGATTTTTTTAGTTGACTACCATCCATTTAAGACTTACCAGATGTATTATAAAATAAAGAAGAAATGAGAGAAAGATTGCAGCCCCCATTTAATATGGAGGGTTTCTTTGCCTTCTGAACTAGAGGGTTTGAGGTTGGATTTTTCCTCCAACTGGAATCCAGAAAACTTCCTTTGGAATTATTTTTGGAAAGATGGTCAGCTTTTACATTTCCTGATCCCCCCCTCCCCGAATGTTTGACAACTGGTTTTCAGTTACTAGGGATGAAACAAATGATAATAAGCCCTTTATATTAAGTTGTCTTGTCTTTGTGCTGTCCTGTTCATTTGCTAAAAGGTTGGGGAAAACCATTTCTGCTATTATTTGGGACTTCTTTTCACAAATATTTCAATTCAATTAAAGAAGCATTAGTCTTAGGAAGCCAGATGGCTCAGTGGATAGAGAGCCAGGCCTGGAGATAGAAGGGCCTGAATTCAAATTTGGCCTCAGATACTTCCTAGTTATAAGCCCCTAGACAAGTCACTTAACCCCAGTTGCCTAGTCTTTAGTGCTCTTTTGCATTGGTCCTCTAAGACAGAAGGTTAAGGGTTGGGAGAAAAAAAAAGATTCAAGGAAGGCAAAGATCACTCTCATCTAGTGTATCAAGAAAGACCATTAAAGAAGGAACAGCACCCCAAATGACAATTCAATTCTGGGCAACACATTTTAGGAAGGATAATCTGATCTATGAACAATACAGGGTCCTGACTAGCACTGGGGAGAGAACTGGAAATTATGCCACATGAAGAAAGATGACAGGACTAGCCTTTGCCTTTCTGTCTTAGAGTTGTTAATAGGACATGTAGTCTTCTCAGATAGAGTAGATGCTCCTTGAGGTCAGAGACTTTGTTTCACTTCTCTCCTAGCATTCCTAGTGCAAATGTGGAGAATTTTGATCTTGGGACGTTATGCTGCCTGGAGCAATTTTTGGCCTTCTAGCACTGAGGCTTGAAATTATTGGGTTGTTCTTAATCTAATTAAATGGGTTTTCTTCTTTTACAGATGAGGTTCAAGTGATTTGTTCACAGATGACTCTAAGAAGTGTATCTTGAAGCCAGTCCTCAAATAGAGGTCTTAAATAGTAACAGGAGATGAGTGGAGACTGTGCCCAAAGACTTTAGAACATCCTTGCTAATTATATTTTATAGGACTTTAAGGTTTGCAAAATGCTTTTCTCACAACACCTGTGCAAAGCAGGTAGTATAAGTATTATTTTTCCACTCTGCAGATGAGGAAACTGAGGCTTGAAGAAGTTAAATGACTTATGTATGGGATACGATGAGGATGGCCAGTTCAGTGATCATGAAATATAACAGCCATGAAAGCAACAACAACAAAAATGTACTAGAGGAAAAAATCCAAATGAGGATAAGGAAACAAAGAAGATAATTATGTTACTGTCTTGTCGAAGTTCACATACACATTATTTAAACAAGTTATAAAAGCATTCCCATGCTCTTCCTGCTATATCCCATTTCCTTAGAGAATTCTATTTTGTTGTTGTTGTTGTTGTTTCTGACTCTTTATGACTCCATTTGGGATTTTCTTGGTGGAGATACTGAGCTGGTTTTGCCATTTCCTTCTCTAGCTTATTTTACAGATGAGGAAACTGAGGCAAACAGGGATACGTGACTTGTTCAAGGTCATCTAGCTAGTAAGTATCTGAGATCAGATTTGAACTCAGAAAGACTTCAGACTCTGCACTCTACCACTGTACCACCTAGTTGCCCCTGCAGGGTTCTCCTAGCAAGTCCCATTCATTAAAGAGCTGCAGTATGTCTGGGGAATTAGTGAAGGCTTTGGGGAGAAAATAGCATTGGATGTGGAATTTAAAGGAGAGGTAGGAAATCCACAGGTGGCTTTGGAGGCATAAGGAAAGGCATAGAGGCACGTTGGAGGGACACTAAGGACTCCCATTGGATTGGACTAATGAAAACGTAGAGGGGAAGGATAGACCATGAAATGGAATTACCGGGAGGTGGCCAGGGAGTGTGTGGTCTTTTTTTTTCTCCAAACCCTTATCTTCTGTCTTTGAATAGATACTAAGCTTAGAAGAGATGTTCAGTATCAGTTCTAAGGCAGAGGAGCAGTAAGGGCTGGGTAGTTGAGGTTAAGGACCTGCCCAGGGTCACACAGCTAGGAAGTGTCTGAGACTAGTTCAAATCCCATCTCCAGGCTTGGCACTCATCTACGAGCCACCTCGATGCCCTAGAGTGTACAGAGTCTTTTATGCCAGGCAAAGAACCTAACCCAATGAAGGAGCACAAAAGATGTTTGAGCAGGAAAATAGCATGATCAGAATGTCACAAGAGCCCCCATTTCTAGAGTACTTTGAGGTTTTAAAAGGGCCACTAGGTAGTGCAGGGGCTAGAGCACCAGGCCTGGAGTCAGGAAGACTCCTCTTCCTGGGTTCAGATCTAGCCTCAGACACTTACTTATTAACTGTGTGACTCTGAGCAAATTCCTTAACCAATAAGAATGCTGCCTTTGGAGTACCTCATTTGAATCTTCCTTCAGAGCCTCATTAGATACATGACTGAGGGAAGGACACTGAACCTCCCTCAGGCCCCCCAGATGTAAAATATGGATGATAATAGCATCTACTAAATCAAATGTTGCAAAAGTATAAGACTGTGCTTGGGTCCAAAGAAGAACCATAAGAAGAACCAGCCCATGCTCCTTTGAAGGGGACAGGGTTCACAGGTATAGAGTGCTGCATAGAATATCAGATAGAGGAGGAGATGGGGGGCAGGGGTTGACTAGAATCCATGAGTTTGTTCTTCCTCTTTTTCTTTAAAAAAAAATCTTCTTGGGGCAGCTAGGTGACTCAGTGGACTGAGAGCTAGACCTAGAGACTAGGAAGTCCTGGGTTCAAATTTGACCTCAGACACTTCCTAGTGTTGTAGGGAGGTTTGAGGTGAGTCCCTAGGGTTTGGGATGGGTACCCTTGCAAGAATGCAAAACTCTCATAACTTAGCTTAGAAAAAAAAGAGAAATTTCTTAATTTAGAATTCATGCTGAATTTGGCTGGGAGGACAGCATAGATAGAAAAAGCTGCCTTCTTAAAGGGATCAATTCTGGGATTTTTATACTCTTTACAGCAGGTGAAGGAGCGTATGAATTCAGGCAAAAGTGGGGAGGGGTTGGCAGTGTCTTATGTCCTGGAGACATGGGGTATAGCTTAGGTACATGTCCTAGATTTCAACCTGATGATATTTGGGGCAGAACCAGACGATGTATGTCTATGTCCATCTCAAAAAACTAGGGGAGAATCCAAGGGGGATAATTCTCTCAAGGGTCTTTCTTATCATTAGCCTTTGAAGTTCCAGGGTTACCCTCTCTTTAATCTTAACAAGAATGCAAGGAAACAAAGGAATTTTCCTGCTTATAGTTTGACCTGAAGCACTTCTATAATTTGGGGATGGCAAGGTAAATCCAAAGTCCCACATCACTAGCTGGGTGACCCTAGGCCAGTCACTTGACCCCCATTGCCTAGCCCTTACCATTCTTCTTCCTTGGAACCAATACACAGTATTGATTCTAAGACAGAAAATGAGGGTTTAAAAAAAAAATCTTCATAATAAGAGATAGTCTCTGTTCTCAAGTTGTTATTAGGACAGAAAGTAAAAGGGTTTTTGTTGTTTTTAAGAGAGAGTTTTTGGATGATGGCAACGGTAATAAAGAGAGCATGGATGTTAGAGATGAAGTGGGAGGGGATTGAGTGGCTAAGAGGGAGAGAAGAGGCAAAACTGGCCACATGTGCCAAGTTTTTGAAAGCCGGAGAGTGAATGAATGGAAGTAACATTGTTACAAATAGCAAAGTCAAAAGGAAGAATAGGTTTCTGGGAAAGTGGATACATTTTGTTTGGTGTATTTCCTGTGGATAATTTAAATGGAGGACTAGGAGGCAGCTGCTTGGCAGCTGAGTGGCTCAGGGGATTGAGAGCCAGACTTGGAGACAAGAGGTCCTGGGTTCAAAATGTAGCCTCAGACACTTCCTAGCTGTGTGACCCAGGGCAAGTCACTTAATCCTCATTGCCTAGCCCTTCCTGTTCTTCTGTCTTAGAACCAATACACAGTATAGATTCTAAGATAGAAGGTAAGGGTTTAAAAACAAAAAGTCTTTGTATATCAGGAGGATCTGGGTTCAAATATGACTGACCTCAGACATCCCCTAGTTGTGTGACCCTGAGCATGTCACTTGACCCCCATTGCCTAGCTCTTACTTCTCTTCCTCCTTGAAACCAATACACAGTATTGGTTCTAAGACAGAAGGTGAGGTTTGTTTGTTGTTTTTTAGTGCAGGCCAAGAGCTCAGAAGTTAAGGCTAGAAATACAGATCTGGAGTCACTAAAGGGCTATTTCTATTTTTTCCACCCACTTTCAACCTATATTTAGAATTTACTGTTGCACTAGGTATTGTAGAAGATAAGAAAGAAGGCGAATGTCTTCCCACTTCCTTTGCATTTGTTTTGGGGCATATGACCTGTTCTTCCCCAATTAGAATCTAAGTTTTTTGAGGGCAGAGCCTGCTTTTGCCTTTCCCTCTCAACATCGACACCCCATGCCTGGCACTAATTTATTCAAGTGCTTATTGGTTGATAGACTGATTGATTTAGTGTTGGAGATGGTTCCTGACCTCATCTGGCAAAGAAGAGAAAAGTCATTCTGGTGATCTGATCAAAAACCAATGTGATGTGATAACTATAAGTGCAACTGGAATTCAGAGGCAGAACAAGGTGGGCTGGCTAATGAGAAAGGACTCCACAGAGGAGCTGGCATTGAATCTGGGCCTGGAACAATGAGGAACATTTAGGAGAAGGAAGATTTTTTTTTTAACTGGGAAAAAGCAAGAATCAGGAGGTGAAGTCAAGTAAGCTGTGAAGAGGACATTTAAAGTGGGAAGAAATTTGGAGATGATCTTGTCTAACCCCGTGCCATTACTCTATGACTCTTATATGGGCCCCCCAGGAAGCTGCCCCAAATTTGAGGCATGTTAGAGGTTAGTATGTATACAGGATCAATGCTTTGAAGTCGTAGAATGTATGCTTTTTGAGAGTGTGACCAATGGTTGTATTACTATAGAGAGCTGACACTGAATGAAGACTGAGTGCTAGCTCTGATACATCTGGGCAGTGTGACCCTGAATAACTAACTCACCTACCTTCCTAGTGCTCGAAGGTAGGCTTCAGAGAAGGTGCTGACCAACCCTGATAGATGGGAATTCTCTGAGAATTCCCTTAAATCAAGAAAATCCTAAATCGAATGCCTAGTTCAACATCTAGAAAAGTATTATCGTCGTTGTTTCAGTTGTTTCTAACACTTTGTGCTCCTATTTGGGGTTTACTTGGCAAAGACACTGGCATGGTTACAATCTCCTTCTCCAAATGATTTTACGATGAGGAAACACAGGGAATTAGTGTTACATGACTTGCCAGGATCATGCAGCTAAGATACTTGGGTGATTGGTCATTTTCTTCTCCAGCTCATTTCATGGATGAGAAAACGGAGGCAAACAGGGTTAAGTACTTGTCCAGGGTCACCCAGTTAGTAAATGTTTGAGGTCAGATTTAAACTCATGGAGATGAGTCTTCCTGACTCCAAGCCATGCACTCTCTTCACTGTATCATCTAGCTGCCCTGGCCTTAGACAATAATTGGCACTCAGGACGTTTAGATTGATGGATTGATACATGTCTCTACTCTTGCAGTCAACTAAAATGAATGAAGGAAGGAATGAAAAGAATTTACTCAGGGATTGCTCTGTGCTAAGCATTATTCTAAGTCCTGGGGCTACAAAGATGACAGAGGGACAGTCCTTAACCTCAATGAGCTTACCCAGTGAGGAAAAAGCTGATGGAGTCTGAATAAAGAACAAAGAAGAACAGGAATAGGAAGGAGGAGAGAGTTAGCATTTATACAATATCTACCGTACGCCTGACACTATGCTGAGTACTTTACAGATATTAACTCCTTGATTCTCACAACAACCCTGGAAGATAGGTGCTTTGATTATCCCCATTTTACAGTTAAGCAAACTGAGGCAAACTTGCTCAAAGTCCAAAGATGCTAAATGTCTGAGGTCAAATTTGAATTCAGTTCATCCTGACTCCAGGCCCAGATATCTTTCCATGGCTTCACCAACTGACTCTTAAAACAACATACCAGGGAATGATGACCAGAGAAGGGTGCCATGACCTGAGCAGTCATAAAGATGGTGAGTGGAACAATAAGGTTATACATTAATACTCGCTTTCTAGAGACCAGGGTCTTGGTGATTTGATTAAAGTTCTCAGAATAAGAGGTGGGGAAGAGAGATAGCAGGGTGGAGACTACTGAGGTTGAAAAGTAGGATGCTTATTGCTGGAGAGGGTAGAGCACTGTAAGTAAATTATTCCCTGACAGGCTTGGCTGTCCATGGCCCAGTTTTCAAGACACATTTCATTTTATATTTTATATTTTTCAGTTGCACGTAAAAACTCACTTTTTTAAAATTTGAGTTTCAAATTCTCTCCCTCTTTCACTCCCTCTCCTTGAGAAAGCAAGCGATTTGATAGAGATTATACATATGCAGTCCTCCAAAACATTTGCCTGTTATCCATGTTGCAAAAGAAAACACAGACCCACAATGGCAAACACCAAAAAAATCCCATGAAAAATAAGGAAGGTTAAAAAAGATGTTCTTCTTTGTTCTTCATTCAGACTCCAATAGCTTTTTCACCAGAGGTAGAGAGCATTTTTCATCATAAGTTCTTTGGAATTATCTTGGATCATTATATTACTGAGAATAACTAATGCATTCATAGTTGAACATCATACATTTTTAAAAACTTTTAAAAATTCATTTATTTATTTATTTTGGGATATTTTTCTATGGTTACATGATTCGTATTCTTTACCTCCTCTCCTCCCTGCCCCCTCCAGTGGCCAATGAGCAATTTAACTGGGTTTTACAAATCATCATACATTATTGCTGTTACTGTGTACAATTTTTTCCTGGTTCTGCTCACTTTACTTTTCATCAGTGTACATCTTTCCAGATTTTTCTGAGTTTCCTGCTTGGCATTCCTTATAACACAACAGTGTTCCATCAAAATCAAATACCATAACTTGTTCAGCCATTCCCCAATTGATGGACATCTCCTCAACTTTCAATTCTTTGCCACTACAAAAATCGTTGCTAGAAATGTTTTTATACATTTAGGTCTTTTCCTTTTTCTTTTTTTAAAAAAATGTGAGATGCAGACTTAGTAGGATATTGCTGGTTCAAAGATTATGTACAGTTTTATGGCCCTTCTGGCATGGTTCCAAATTGCTTTCCAGAATGACTGGATCAGTTGACAACTCCACCAATGGTGCATTAGTGTCCCAGTTTTTCTATATCCCCTTTAATATTTGCCTTTTTTCTTTTCTGTCATATTAGCCAACCTGATGTAAAGATTAAAATTTAGGGGAGACTGAGGCAGGTAGAAATTAGTTTCTCTCTGCAAGGAGTATTATATTTTTAGAGGTTTATTGAAGATTAAGGATTAAAGAAAATACAGGATAAGAAAAACGTGCCCAGGCCAGAGAGGCCTAGACAAGACCTCACCTACATTATGGAAACAGCCATGTCTGCTCCAAAATGGCAGTCCAAGAGAGACACAAAAACCTTTTCAATCAGGTTAAATCCTTTCTCCATCTTGGCCCACCTCAGAATTCCCATGAGATTACAAAGCATTTTGGGGAAGTGGAGCAAGGGCTTGAGGGGATTGAAGTCCAGAGTTCAAATCTCAATTTTACACTGATAGGTATGAGGAGGTACCTCAGAGTTGTTTTAATCTTCCTTCCTTCCTTCCCAAAACTGTAAAGGATAATTTTTAGTGTTTTGACTTAAAATCTAAAATAAGTGGTTGCCATGGGAAATTCCCAAATATGAAAATACTCAAGTCAGCTGGGATTTTATGGAGATTTTAATTAATAAAGAAAGAAGGAATTAAGGGAAATAGAGGGAGAGAGAGAGAGAATTAATTTAATTTGCTCTGGCTCAGGCTGAGCCAAGCAGTAGAAAAAGGCCTTGAGCCTAAGGGAGAGCAAGTCAGTCTTTATCACTCACCACAAGATCGTCTCTAAGAAGCTGTCTGAGGGGGAATCCTCTAGGCTGAGTTCCAGTTCTCCACTGAACTCAATCTCCTGAACTGAGTTCAGAATCTCACTCAATTCAACTGACCTCCTTTTTTTTTTTTTAATAAACCCTTACCTTCCGTCTTGGAGTCAATACTGTATATTGGCTCCAAGGCAGAAGAGTGGTAAGGGCTAGGCAATGGGGGTCAAGTGACTTTCCCAGGGTCACACAGCTGGGAAGTGACTGAGGCCAGATTTGACTGACCTCCTTTTAAAGAAAATTTTCTCTTATGTCACCTCCCCTAAATTTTTCACGTCTACCAATCACAGTAGACGCTTTTCCCCAGGACTGCCCATTCTTAGTTCTCACCATTCTTTAGTTCTCACCTTCTCTGGGTAGATTATATCTTCTGAGTACTTCACACCTCTTTGTTAAGTTTGCCTTTTGTAAGTTACTTGACCTTTTAGGTACTAATTTAACCTTTACAGGTACTTAACACCTTTTTGTATTAGATCTAAAATAGACCACCTAGCTTAAGGTTTTGGCTTTACTATAAGGTATGAGTTGGGGACTTTTCATTGTTCAATCAGGAGTTTTCAACTTTATCTTCTCCTAAAGCACTGTCTGAGTAGGGTGGAGTAATTTTAAAAGTTCCCAATACATTCCTGATTAAGTATCTCCATTGTTAAAATAAGGGAATAGCTTAACCAAATCTTCTAAAGTAGAGTCTGAGTAAATTTTAAGATTCACACTTTCCTTCCTTAAACTCATACCTTCTGTCTTAGAGTCAATACTGTGTATTGGCTCCAAGGCAGAAGAGTGGTAAGGGCTAGGCAATGGGGGTTAAGTGACTTGCCCAGGGTCACACAGCTGGGAAGTGTCTGAGGTCAGATTTGAACCTGGGACTTCCCATCTCTAGGCCTGTCTCTCAATCCACTGAGCTATCCAGCTGCCCCTTTATCACTCTTCTGCCTTGAAACCAATAATTAATATCAATTCTAAGACAGAAGGTAAAGGGTTAAAAAAACTAGTCAATTTAATGTAATTTAAATGATCCATTTTGAAACTTGTAATGCTCTCTATCTCTTCTTTGGTAATAAATTCCTCCCTTATCCAGAGATCTGACATAAAATATTATATGCCTCCCTAATTTGCTTATGAGATCACTCTTTATGTCTAAATCATGTACCCATTTTAACCTTATCTTGGTATACTGTGTGAGATGTTGGTCTCTGCCAAATTGCTTTTTAGTTTTCCTGTTATTTTTTGTCAAATAATGAGTTCTTGGCCCCAAAGCTTTATCTTTGTTTTTTGTTTTGTTTTTTTTTTAATCAAACACTAAATTGCTATGGTCATTTACTACACTGAGTTGTGTATCTAATTTTTTCCACTGGTACACTACTCTGTTTCTTAGCCTGTACCAGATTGTTTTGACGATTACCACTTTGTAATGATTACCACATTAGTTCTCTTGCTATTCTTGATCTTTTGTTCTTCCAGGTGAATTTTGTTGTTATTATTTTTTTCTAGCTCTATAAAATAATTTTTGATAGTTTGAGTGGCATGGCACTGAATAGGTAAATTAATTTAGGTAGAATTTTAACTTTTATTACATTGGCTGGACCTACCCATGAGCAATTCCTATTTCTCCAACTCTTTAGATCTGGCTTTATATGAAAAGTATTTTGTAATTTTGTTTACTGTGTCCAAGTAGAGTGTGTGGGGTATTTTGGGAAGATTAGCACTTCTGGTATGAGGGCTTGCAGAGTCCTTTTTAAGGCTGCTCATTCATCTTTGATATCTACCTTTCACCCAAATCTCATCTGTGGCTCTAAGAAGCTATAATTACACGTCAGTGAAACTGTCTCCACAGATGGACTAAACTAGGTTGAGGGCAATTGACAGGCTTTAAACCAGCCAGTGACTTAGGGGACCCCAACTCTAAGCATGAGAAGACTTCTGCTAGTGGACTAGGCAGATGACAACAATTTGTTCCAACAGTCATGAAGGTGGTGGAAGCAGGCGCTTTGGAGTGTTTAGAGCTTGGCCAGATATCAAAGATGCAAAGATCATCCACTGCATCCTCAGCCATCATCAATTGTCCTGACTTTTGTTTTGCCATTGGACTTGGACTGGAAGAGAAAGAGAGGCTGAAAACTTTGTGCAACTTTTGCCTCACAAATTCATTTCACTCAAAAGCAAACTTTCATCCTGTGATGTCATTCGTACTTTTTTTTAAATTTTCACAAGTAGACTCAAATATTTTCTATTGACTCCAGTTATTTAATTTTATTTTTTTATTAAACAAACAAACAAACCAATACTATGTATCAATTCCAAGGCAGAAGAGCGGTAAGGGCTAGGCAATAGGAGTTAAATAACTTTTCTAGGGTCACACAGTTAGGAAGTGTCTGAGGCCAAATTTGAACCCAGAACCTTCCATCTCCAGGTCTGGTTCTCTAGTCACTGAGTCACCTAGCTGTCCTCTACAATTATTTAAAATGGAATTTCTTTTTGTTTCTTCTGATGGGTTTTATTGGTAAAATATAGAAATGTTGATGATTTATGTGGCTTTATTTTATATACTGTAACTTTGCTTAAGTTGTTAATGATTTCAACTAGTTTTTTTAGTTTATACTCTAGAATTCTCTAAGTATACTATCACATCATCTACAAAGAGCAGACAAAAAAAGTTTTGTTTTCTCATTACTTATTCTAATTCCTTCCACTTCTTTTTTCTCCTCTTCTTGCTATAGCTACTATTTCTAGTACAATATTGATTAATAATAGTGGTTATAATGGGCATCTTTGCTTCACCCTGGTCTTATTGGGAAGGCTTCTAGCTTATCCCCGTTACAGGTAATGCTTGCTGATTATTTTAGATAGATAGTAATCATTTTAAAGAAAGCTTCATTTATTCCTGTGCTTTGTAGTATTTTTAATAGGGTGTTGTAACTATTTTTAATTTGGTGTAGTATTTTGTTAAAAGCCTTTTCTGCATCTGTTGAAGTAATTATGTGATTTTTTGTTGTTTTTGTTATTGATATGGTCAATATGCTGACAGTTTTCCTAATATTGATCCAGCCCCTATATTCCTGGTATAAATCCAATCTTGTCTTGATCTTTATGATATTTTGCTGTAATCTCCTTGCTAGTATTTTCTTCAAAAGATTTGTATCAATATTCTTTTTTTTTTTCCCTCAAACCCTTACCTTCTGTCTTGTAATACTGTGCATTGGTTCCAAGGCAGAAGAGTGGTAAGGGCTGGCAATGGGGGTCAAATGACCTGCCCAGGGTCACACAGCTGGGAAGTGTCTGAGGTCATATTTGAACCCAGGACCTCCCAACTCTGGGCCTGGCTCTCAATCCAAGGAGCCACCCAGCTGCCCCCTATATCGATATTCTTTAGAGAAATTGGCCTGTAGCCTCCTTTTCTCCATTTTTGCCCCTTCCTGGTTTAGGCATCAGCACCATATTTGTGTGATGAAAGGAATTTGGTAGGACTCCTTCTTTGCGTATTTTCCCAAATAGCTTACATAGTGTTGGAATTGCAGGAGGCCCTCTTGATTCCCATTGGGTTCTGCTTTCCATGGTTCATTTACCTGAAGTCAAACTGAATTGCTACAGTTGGCTGTAGCAGTGGTCTGCCCCTGGAAGAGGTCTCTTTTTCTTTCCCTTTCCACCCCTCTTTAATTTTCACTTTTTCAGGGTTTTTTGATGTATGTGGTCAGGGTGGGAGGTTGCCCAGCTTCAAGCTGCGCAGCAGAAGTAGGAAGACAGAGCACACATCTAGGGGATCAGCAGGTGTTGGTATATATCAGTGGTCAGCCATGTGCTGTAGGTCGGGGAGCACATTCCTTGTGGGGCAGGGGCATATATATATATGCTTTAATGGTTCTTATGGGGTGCTCAGGGAGGGGTAGCATCTCTGGTATGGAGGGCTTGTCGTGCCCTCTTAGGGCAGCTTTCCAGCCTCTGACCCTCACCTGACACCCAGCTCTCACTTGTGGCTTCCAGTAGCTGCTAGCATGTGGCAGTGGCCACACCCGGGGCAACGACTTCGATAGGCCGGCCAAACCTTGTGAGGGTAGCCATTGGGTTGACGTCGACCCCTGGTGAACCAGGGCTTTGCTCACCCAACATGTGAAGACTGTTCTGGCAGAACAGGCGGAAGAAACCAACAAGAAGGTTCAACGGCTGAGATGGCAACGCAGCAAAGCACTGTGGAGTGCTCAGGGCGTGTTGGAGCACAAAGACAACACGGCCATCCAATGCAGCTGAGGAAGTCTCCAGGTGTAACGATTTTTCGTGCCACTGGACCCAGGCTTCCAATGCCGAGAGAGTGAGACTGTCTCTGTGCAATGACTTTTCCATTTAAATCTCCTTCATGCACAAGCGTCTTTGTGCACACTCATCTATACACCATATATGGAAACGCACAAAGACAATCGTCATCCTCGGTTAACGAGAGACTACCACTATAAATGTTTGATAGAATTCACTTGTGAATCCAGCTAATCCTGGCTAGAGATTTCTTTCTTAGGAAGCCCATCAATAGCTTCTTCAGTTTCTTTTTCTAAGATAGGGTTATTTAAGTATTCTATTTCCTCTTTTGCTAATCGAGGCAATTTATATTTTTGCAAACAATTCATTTCACTTAAATTTTTAAATGTATTGGCATATGCTTGAGCAAAATAGCTCCTAATTGCTTTAATTTCCTCATCATTGGTAAATTCACTCTTTTCATTTTTGATGCTGGTAATTTGGTTTTCTTTCTTTTTTATTAAATTAAGCAATAATTTATTTTATTGGTGGAAGACACATTTTAAAAGACATTTCACTAAATAGTGTAGCAACTAAAATGATAGCAAGTCATCCACCCATGTCCAAATGGGCTATCTCCTCACAGGTTATGATACTATCTAGTGGAGAGGGAATATATGTAGAGAGCACATGTAAACAGGGGACATTTGTAGAGAGCACACACATAGGACATACATGTGAAGGAGCATACACCATGAATCCATGTGGCTAGATACATCCACAAAGGGCACATACTTAGGGAAATAATTTTTCAATGGAAAAAAGTACTGACCTTAGAACTTAACAATATAATGTAAATTATTATCATCTTAGTGCCATGTTGGCAAACCCATGGCACATGTGCTGGATGGGCTGCTACCTTACCCCTTTCTATGTGCACCGGAGGACATTTCTCCCATCACTTACCCTTCTGCCCAGCAGCCCAATGGGAGCACTTCCTCTCTCCCCTGTCTGGGGTAAGGTGAGTGGCGCACATGCAGTGTGAGGGTTGCAGTTTGGGCACTCAGTCTCTAAAAGACTCACCATCACTGTCCTACTATATTTCCTCTGCATTTCCTTCCCCACAAGTTTGGATTTTAGTAGTAAAATACTCACTGGGAAGGGAGACAAAGGCAATTCAGAGATTATGGATAATGTACAAATTGAACCATCAAAGATAGCAACTCTCTCCATATGTGATTTGATTTTAACACAATGTCTGTGTTTCTTGACCTAGTCCACTTTCACTTGTAAAGGTTGATTTCCAATTCCAGGACTTGTTCTCTTCCTTTTTTTTTTTTCATCTTATGTCTCCTCAGGTTGACATTCTCTGATTCTCTGTTCCTCCCACCCTGCCAACTCCTACCTCAAAGTAGCTAAGTAGGAGACAATTGGTAGAGTTCAAATCCAGCCTCAGGCACTTACCACCTATGTGACAATGGGCAAGTCATTTAACTTCTATCTGCCTCCCTTTCTTCAACAGTAAAGAGGGGATAATAATAGCACTTACCTCACAGTTGTGGGAATCATTTGAGATATTATCTGTGAAACCTTTAGCACAGTGCCTCCCAGACCTTCAGACTTGCCTCTAAGGCAAATCTTGTATCCCTCCCATCCAAAATATCCTATTCACCCCCTTCTCTCCTCTGACACTGCCACCATTCTGGTCTAGTGCAAGCCCTCATCACTTCATGTCTTGACTATTAGGAGCCTGCTGGTGGGTTTGTCTGCCTCAGGTCTCTCTACCCATTCAAATCCATCCTCTTCAGCCACCAACATATTTTTTCTAAAGCTCAAGTCTGAACATTTCACCCTTCCCCACTTAGTAATCTCCAGTGGCTTGCTATGGTTCCCACAATCAAATTACAAAATTCTCTGATGTTCAAAGCCCTTCTTAACACAGTTGCCAATCTACCTTTTTAGCCTTTTAACACTTGACACATATTTTTTAATTCAGTGGCACTGGCCTCAAATAAGACACTCAACCCCTCTGCTCTAGGCATTTTTTCTGGTTGTCCCCCATGCCCAGAATACTCTCTCTCCTCATCACTACCTGCTTCCTTCTCTGGCTTCCTTAAGTTCCAACTGGAATCCCATCTTCTCTAGGAAGCCCTCTCCAACCCTTCTTAATTCTGGTGCCTTCCTTCTCTTGAACTCGAGATATCGATATTCTTGTAACAATTCAGAATGGCACTCATCATGCTCTCTAGAGAAAGAAATGGCCAACCACTCCAGTATCTTTGCCAAGAAAACTCCAAATGGGTTCATGAAGAGTCTGATAGACTTAAAAGATTCAACAACAGCAATCCCACTCTTAATTATTTCCCATTTTCCCTGTATATAGCTTGTTTGTACAAATTTGTTTCCTTGTTGACTCCTGAACTCCTTGAGGGCAAAGACTGTCTTTTATCTCCTTTTGTATCCCAGTGCTTTGCATAGTACCTGACATATAATAGAGGCTTAAGAAAATTTTCTGACTTATTAGAACATACTAGGCACTATATAAATGTTTGTTTTCTCCCTTCCCCCTTGGCATAATACCTTGAGTTTTTTGCCCTGACTGGCTTGTGGTTGCCTAACTAAAGGAGACTAATGACTAGAGAAAGATCTCACTGAAGAATTTATTCATACTTTCCTATTATTGGAACACTCTGAAATTCTTTGCTTAGGTTGAGGTTACTTTGCAGTGCTAAAGGTTGTTGGTCCGGGGTTCTGACTATTGCAGGACTGTCTAGCAACGGTATAAAAATCTTGAACAAAAGTCCATGTTCTTTTCACTATATACCACTATTGCACAGTGTATAACAACTGACTGGGAGGCTTTTTATAATGGGGTTCTGTTTTGTTTACTTCGTAAATCCTCTTAACGTCCCTGTGTTCTATACATAATAGCAAAGTGGTTTGGAAAGTACTGTATTTGGAGTGAAGGGTTTCAGTTATAACGAATCATGATGATATTGAAGATGTATTCAAAAGCTGACTAATGAGCAAAGTGTTCATGGACCAGACTTATGACTACGTTTCTAATATTTCACATGATTGATTTCTGAGCCCTTGAATTGGATGGGCTTTAAATTTTGTGAAACTTAAAAAATTAAGCCTCTATTATTATCTGCAGTCTGGAAGCTAGCTAACTATTTGTAAAGGTCCTTTGAAATGTCAAAGACCTACTCTTACATCTGAATAAGCTTGGGCCAGTGTTCCAGTCAGGAAGGACTTTCAAATGAGCTTCTTCCTTGGTACCAGGCTATACTATTGTCTTGCTAGCCACTCCTTTATCTTGTAATTGGTTATCAATATTATGTTAATACTTCTGTTGTGCCACTTGTTTGATTGACATTGTGCAACTCCCAATCCTAAAATCCATCCTTGAAGCCTATAATAAAAAGTGGCTTGCTCAGCCCATGCTCTTGTACTTTCTCTGACTCCTGAGCCCCGACCTGCTGACACCATGCAAAAGTTCTCTCTCTGTGTTCCATATCTCTTGGTTTCACCTATGCCTCACTTTCTCTAGTTCTTAATCTTAAGCCATTACTTTCCAGCATTCAGCTTCCCTCCTCAGGTGATTAAACCCACATGAGAATTGTTATAGGGCCTGGGCCACTACATGGAGTCAAATGATTTGGGGCTTACTATCTCTTATTGTCAGTCCAGTTGATGGGTGTTTGACTCAAGAGACAGTGAGACCAAAGCAAGGTGATGTAGCAAAGCTTTAATGGAGGAAAGAAGCAGCAAGGGGGAATCTGATGCCAGTGGAGGTGGCTATGGAGGTGGGGAAATCATGAGATCTTATAGCATTGGGGGTTTCAAAGGTAATACAATTTGGGTCACCTCTATTGGTTGTCTCTGGGGAAGGTGAGCTACTTGGATTAACTTCATTGGATGTTCCTGGGAGGAGTGGGATGTTGTTGGCAACCATTTTGTTGGTTTCTTGTTGCCTAGCTGGAGGATGTTTCTTGTTTGCCTAGTTGGGGTCTCCAGGTTTATCACTATCACTTATTAACTTTGTAATCTTGACAAATCACTCTAAAAATGGACCTCAGTTATCTCATCTCTAAAAACATTTGAATTTGTTCCCTTCTAGCTCTGAATCTATAATTTTATGATTATTATCTATGAAAAGGTGTGCTCTAGACTTTAGAGAAAATAGATGTCATAAGGAACAAAAACAGAGATAACTAAAAGTAACCAACTGACTTTTAGGTGTTAATGAACCATTTCATACCTTAGGAGGAATTTTGTGGTCTTGAGTAACATAATACATATATATATGTATATATATATGTATTATGTAATATATATAATATATAACTTATTATGTTAATATATATATATATATATTAACATAATAAGTTAAATGAGCACTTGTGGATGCTCCAAGTATTAATAGAAAAAAACCATAATATATTCATTATATATATAATAATGTAATTTATTTCAAATAAATATCATAGCAGAGCCAATGAACTTGCCCCAGGGCACAGATTCTAGCAACTAATTTTGCATTAGGCCAAATAAGAATCTGGGAGAAGTAACAAGATTATTACTCTTAAGTAAAGAGGAGACCCTCACTAAAGAAACCCAGCTCTCAGCCAAGAATTAGTAAGTAAGAGAGGCTAAACCAGCCTGATAGAAAAGAGACCAGCTCAGTTCATCATGTCTAGCAGAGGTTCTGTCCCCTCTAGCTTAGAGACCTTGTTTTTATGGGGAGCAAGCCCAGCTAATACTGAGTCCCTGCCTGAAAGTGACGTTCATGAAAACTTTTCAGAGAAAGAGAAGACTAAGACCCTGTAGTTCCAGAATTGTGATTTTCCTTGGCTACATGTATTCCAAATTCATGTGCCTTACCAACATTATTTTTAAGTTTGCACACACTTTCTCCCCTCACCAATCTGTAATTTGTGTGTCTTTTTTGGAGAGTATGCCCCATGTTTTAGAAAGAAATGTCTTGTAACCACTGTGTAAGAGGGAAAATTATGAGACTAGCTGTAAATGAATAATTTTGTTAATCAAAAGTAATAGGGGGAAATGATGGAAAAATAGGAGAGGGAAATAGAGGTTACTTTCCTTTTTGTTCTATTTAGCTTGCCATTCTGTGGCCACCATTAGGGCCCCCTAGCCATGTTCACAGAGAAGTCCAGGAAGCAACAAACATGGAAGAGATGATTGAGAAATCCCTTGTTACCTGTTTATCAAATTTTTTCTCCATTCAATAACTCTCATATATCATTTCTCAGGAGCCAACTGTGGATTTCTGTTTTGCCTGGGCCACTCAGGGGGACAGTCTCTAGGGGGCAGTTCAGGTGACATCTACCCTTCCCCCTGTCTCATGATCTCTTGACTCTATTGCTGCCTTTTTCTGGCTGGTATTCTATCCTCATAACCCAATCCATTCAATCATGTCCCTCACACAATCCTCCCCTCTGCCTCTAGGTCAAAGTCAGGCTCATGCCATGTATGCAGGTCACTATGCAACCCCAGAAAAGAGGGTAAATTTCCTTTGCACAACTGTTCTTATGAAGCCATCTAGGTAAATGTATTTTCTTAGTGTTAATTGTCTATTGGTTGATTGTTCATGAAAAGTACACTAGTGTGGGGCTCATGAATTCCATTGTTAGGGTCTGGTCACCTACAGATTTATCTCTATAACCAGAGAAAGTTGTTACTTGTCTGGAGATTCAGCATGCCAGTATGAGCTGAACTGTGAGAGGAGGTGCTACATATGTGAACTTTAGATTACTCCACCCTACTTAGTCTAACAAAATCAGGAATGTCTATACCCATACTTAAGGATTAAGTATTTAGGAGGATGGCCTATGACAGACATGTGCTAGTAAATGACAAATCAGAAACAACTGACAGACCCCTGGGCTGTCCTAAGTCAAGTCTAAGATATCATTGGTACATGTGAAACTCAGGAAAGTGATGTAAAACTGTCTATATATTTCACGTCACTTCCTCTCTCCGGGCTCTTTGATGGTGGAGAGGTGGCTGGTGGCAGCTTGCTGAGCATGTCGGCATCTTGGTGGGGCAGCTGCTATTGTCTGGGTTTAGCAGTGAGTTTTCCTTGATACCATACTGGAGGAAGCCTAGTAACCTAGTTTAGGTGAGGCTCTTCTCTGAGATCTCTTGGAGTTTAGGCTGATTTTTCTCTCTTTTACCTTCCAAACACTATCCTCTTAGAGAAAGCCTCTAATCTTCAAGGACCTCGTGGTGGAGGACTTTGAACTCACCTGGCACCAGCCGGGCGGGAGAAATCCTATACTTTTCCCTCTCTCTTCTCCTTGATTTCTTCCCTATATTTTGATTAAACTACCACATATTTCCAAACTGACTTGGGTATTTTATTTGGGATATCCCCTGGTGACCAAAAATCAAATTTAGATTAGGTCACAACCCTAAATTATCCTTATACATACAGGGAGACAAATACGGGACCTTAGGGTTTGGTCTTGAAGGAGACCTTACAAATGACCGAGTCCAACCCATTAATTTTACAAGGCAAGAAATTAAGGCCCAGAAACAGTGGCAGAGCCAAGATATGAACTCAGGTTGAAAGAAATCAGAGATATCCAGATTTTGAACTCCTCACATACAAATATACAGTATAAATGGCCCAGGAAATACCTGCCCCAAATGGATATTTCATGTTTCTCTACCAAGGTGTTTGATTAATAAACTCATTTAAGATTGTTGAAATATTAATAAAATAATGTAAGAATATAAATTTAGATTTTAGGTTAAATATGAGAATTCTGTAGTAATATTGTGGTCACCAATTTAAAGATATAACAAGTAAAAAATGACTTTTAGTAGTTTTATTTACAAAGAGCTAGAAAGAGTGAAAATGGAAAAAAAGTGCTAAAGAGACAGGTTTTAACAAGCCTACTAGTCCTTTTCTGGCAAAATGAAGCTCAGCCCCACATGGGCTTCCCCACATCAGGTGGTGTCTTCAGCTTGAGTTCCACCAATGCAGCCTCTTCTAAAGCCAAGACAGGAATCTCCAGAACCAGTCTCTCCAGAAGCCAGGAAAGGAAGGCCAGCTACTCACCCACACAAGAGGAACTTCAAAGGAGAAGACTGAAGGCCAACTCCCAAGGTGGAATCCTCCAACACTGAAGTCCAAAGGAGAAGATCCAGGAGCAGTCCTCCAAGAAGCAGTCCAAGAGCTAAGGTCCGAGGTCCAAGGTCCCTTTGATAGGAAGTTCAGGACTTTTAATAGTCCTTTTTCCACATCACTTTCTGTCCCTTCCTCCACTTTATGGGAACCAACTGCAGTCTTTCAATTTGCCTAGCACTGCCCAGGGGCAGGGCAGTGCCCTCTAGAGTTGTCACCCACTTTAGTAAGTGACTTGTGAACACTCTTACTTAGTGTTACGAAGGGGTGTTTAAGTTTTTGACTGATTAATTTAAAAATTGCTGATTGATAGACAAAGAAAGTTTGATTCACTCTTCACAACAGTCTTTTAAAAATGTCTCCTTTTCCCCTCCATGAGTGAATAAATATGTAGAACTGATTGAGAATCTTGAAGAATCAACTTGAAAACTATTTTTGTAAAATGACCCAATACTTTTTTTTTTAATACCCTTAGACCTTCTGTTTTAGAATTAGTACTGTGCATTTACTAGAAAAACAGTAAAGGCTAGGCAATGGAGATTAAGTGATTTGTCCAGGGTCACACAGCTAAGAAGTATCTGAGGTCAGATTTGAATCCAAGACTTCCTGTCTCTAGGCCTGGCTCTTAATCCAATGTGTTACCTAGCTGCCTCCAGAGCCCAATACTTTAGAAAGGCTCCCCCTTATTGAGGACAAAAGGAGAAGGAGGAAAGAAGAGTGTCTTCTTTTCTCCTTTCCCTCATTCATAGTAACGAATTTGAGTTATAGAGAGCATTAAAAAAAAAAGGAAGCCTATAATTAAATGAGAACAAAGGTTCATAATTTTTTATGGTGAGAGCTAATAAATATTTCTTTATTATAAAGTTATATAAACAGATACAACAAGCCCTTTTTAAATAATTCTGTTATTTGAAATCGGTACTCACTGTAGAAGGATTACACTGAGATTAGCAGTGTCCCAATGAAGGTAGTTTAAGAAAAGCATTAAAAAACCCCCTTTACCTCCATTAAAATTAAATTACAAATTCCAAGTTCTTAGTTTTCCATAGAGTTTATTAATATTACTTGAATAAAGAAAAAAGATAGAGATTAATTAATTTTCTTCCATCTCAAAATCAATATTGTGTATTGCTTCCAAGACAGAAGAGAAGGGCTAGGCAATGGAGGTTAAGTGCCTTGTTCAGGATCACACAGCTAGGAAGTGTCTGATATCCGATTTGAACCCAGGATCTTTTGTCTCTAGACCTGGTTCTTAATTCACTGAGTTGCCTAGCTGCCCCCAAGAGAGGCAAATTTTTATGGAGCCTTGGGGAACAGAAGGATCTTGGGAGATTATTCCGAGGAAAGAAAACTTGAACAAGAGAACAAGGCCACAATATTTTAGGGGAAAACAATACTGGAAAAATATTGATCAGTTAAAAAAAATTTACTAAACACCTTTTCTGTTGTTATTTAGTCATATCTGACTGTGGCCATATCTAGAGTTTTCTTGGCAGAAATACGAGAGTGGTTTGCCATTTCCTTCTCTAGCTCATTTAATAGATGAGGAAACTGAGGCAAGTAGAGTTAAGTGAATTATCCAGAGTCAAACAGCTAGTGTCTAAGGCTGGATTTGAACTCAGAAAGATGAGTCTTCCTGACTCTAGGCCTGGTACTCTATCCATTGCACCACCTAACTGCCCTTAATAAGCACCTACTATGGGTCAAACACTATGCTAGACTTATGGGGAATGAATATACAAAATTGAAACAGTTCCTGTCCTCCAGTAGCTTCTCAGATCAATGTGATGACCAGTCTTCACTCCAGGTGACTGTTGATGAAACTTACCTCCCTCCTTTAGCTAGGAGGTAGTGGGCTACAGGGGTAGCAAAAGACATTCTCTCTCAGACATGATCAATATGTCATTTTGCCAGTGGAGGCGATGACTACTCTAAAAATTAGCACCAATAAAATACTGAAGGAAAATATCAGGAGAAGAAAAGATTTAAGAAGAGCCCTGAAAGATGACTTCAAGTATGGGGAAAGCTGCCATCACTGAAAGAGTGACCAAACTTGTTCTACTTGGTCCCAAAGGACAGATCTAAGATCAGTAGGTGGAGGTTGCAAAACTAAAAGAAGGCTTCCTGTAAGAAAAAGCATGTGAAGAACTGGAACTTTCTGACCTTATTTGGCACAAGGAGAGGGCATGGGAAAGAGAATCAAAGTGAAGAAATTGGTGTGAAAAAGAAAAAAAGATATTAAAGCATTTTAAAAGGTGGTTCAATGGATAGAATACTAGGTCTGAAGTCAGGAGACTTGTCTTCCTAAATTTAAATCTGGCCTCAGACACTTTCTAACTGTGTGACCTTGGGCAAGTCACTTAACCTTGTTGGCCTCAGTTTCTTCATCTGTAAAATCAGCTGGAGAAGGAAGTGGCAAATTACTCCAGTATTTGCCATGATGACTCCAAATGGGTCACTAAGAGACACAACTGAAAAACGACTGAACAATGACAGTAAAATATGATGGGTTGAACCAGACGTTCTCTGGGGTCCCTGCTAGCTCCAGATCCCCAACCTTCTGTGTGATAGTAGAATGAGTTATACCAGAGGGTAGTGGCTTTCCCTTTACCCTTTGGTGGCCTTCAAGCAGAGGTGGGATAACCCATTGTCCAGAATATTTAAAATAGGATGGACCATTGGTCAAGTGTGGGTTAGTCTGGATGGAGCTGAGTGCCTTTCCATGTTTGGGATTCTGTAAACCTGTAAAACACAGTTTACAAGTCTATGGTGCTTTAAGGTTTGCAGAGTTATTTCCCTTTGTGGCAGGGATTATAGGCTTTGTTCTCTCCATTTTCTAGATGAGGAAACCAAGGCTCTCAAAGGTTAGTTGATTTGCCCAGGATATATCATACAGCTTGAAAGGGTCTGAGGAATCATAATAATAATTGACATTTCTAAAGCTCACTCTGTTCCAGGCATGGTGCTAAAGCGCTTTTCAATTACTATCTCATTTGATCCTCAGGACAATCCTGGGAGATAGGTATTAATTATCCTTATCTCCATTTTACAGATAAGGAAGTTGAGGCCAATTTAGTTAAGGGCTTGCTTAGGGTCACACGGCTAGTAAAATATCTGAGACCAGATTTGAACTCAGGTTTTCCTGACTCCAAGCCTAGCACTCTCCCAATGTACCACCTAGCTGCCCCATTGGTAGAATCTGAATCTAGGTCTTCCTAACTCCAACTCTGTCTTTCTGCTTCCTGACAGCAGGGCACGAATATGCTTATATGAAAGAAATTTACTATTGAAGAATAAATCTAAAGTGAGAGGCCACCGAGACAGTGTGACATGATTCGGCCAGATAAATGTGGGTTCAAGACCCACCTCTGATATAAACTGACTACATGACCCTGCCTGGGCAATTTACTGAACATCCTGGTTACTTACCAACTGACTCTCAGCACCATAGACACATCTTGGACACTCTAAATTGCAAATTTGGTATCAGCCTTTTTATTGGAGTTTCCCCTCCAAGAGTTCCTTAAACCAATGAATCCAATGGTCCTGTCTTAAAACAAGAACCAAGAAAAGGCATCCAAAAGTTGTCAATCCTTTCAAGCTCTCAAAGACAATAACATTGTAATTTGCACTACACACATATATATAGAAGCGTACGTATCTCATCTCTCCCCTTAGCTAATGTAATCTTTTCTTTGTACTTCCTCCAGCATCTGATACTGTATTTTGTATGCCATAGGCACATAATAAATGCATATTGACTATTACTCATTGGAAAATCTCCATAAAAAGTGGATTCCCAACATTGCACTTAAAAATTCCCCCAAATTTCAATGATGAGACACCTGGCGTAGCTCATCAGTAAAATTAACAACGGTCTTCAGTGGACATTGTTGCCTAGGGGGTTGATCCCTTTTGTGAAATCTAACATTTTTTCAAACCCTTACTTTGCATCTTACAATCAATTCTGGGCACTGGTTCCAAGGCAGAAGAGTGGTAAGGAAAAAGCAATGGGGGTCAAGTGACTTGCCCAGGGTCACCCTGCTAGGAAGTGTCTGAGGTCAGATTTGAACCCAGAACTTTGTCTCCAAGTCTGGCTCTCAAACCACTGAGATACCCAGCTAACCTTAGAATTTAAATCTTGAAATAAGGCCTGGTGTTGCTGGTGAACCCCCATGCAAAGCCACCTTTTGTGTCTCCTTATGATATGGAAGTGACTGGGGGATCTCAATGGCTCTAGCAGGTACTACCAATCTAGAAAGCCCTAGGAGGGGTGCAACTAGGTGACTCAGTGGATAGAGAGCTCAGCCTGGAGACAGGAGGTCCTGTGTTAAAATCTGGCCTCAGACACTTCTTGGCTGTGTGACCCTGGACAAGTCACTTAACCCCCATTATCTAGCCCATACCACTCTTCTGCCTTGGAACCAATGCACAGTATTGATTTGAAGGCATGAGGTAAGTGTATTTTTTTAAGTGTACATTAAATTTTGAGGGGCAACGTGGCCTGGTTGATAAAGAGCAAGCCTTGTAAGTAGGAAGATGTAAGGTAAAGTACAGTTTCTGACATTGAAGACAAGACACTCAATCTTCTAGTGGCCTGGGCAACTATGCCTGTAAATTGAAGAGAAGGTGGGGATGATAATATCTATCAAAACGATTTCCCAGGGCTGCTGTGAAGCTCAAATGGCATCATGCGTGCAATAGAGGACATTTTAGAATTATTGGTACTTTTTGTTTTTATAGAAACTGTTGAACAGTTAGGCAGTATGGAACACTGGACTTGGAACCAGGAAGATGGAGAGAGGAGGAGGAGAGAGGGAGATGGAGAGGGAAAGGAGGGGAGAGAGAGGTGGGGGGAGAGAGGGAGGGAGGGAGGGGAAGGAGAAAGAGAAAGAGGGAGGGAGGCAGAAAAAGGGGAAGAAAGAGGGAGGGAGAGAGAGAAAGAGACAGAGAGAAAGGAAGAGAGTGAGGGAGAGAAAGATAGAAAGAGGAAGGAAGGGAGGGAGGGAGAGAAAGAGGAAGAGGGAGGGAGAGAGAGGGAGGAAAAGGAAGAAAGAGAGGGAGGGAGAGAAAGAGACAGAGAGGAAGAGAGTGAGGGAGAGAAAGATGGAAAGAGGAAGGAAGGGAGGGAGGGAGAGAAAGAGGAAGAGGGAGGGAGGGAGAGAGAAAGGGAGGAAGAAAGAGGGAGAGATAAGGAGGAAGGGAGAGAGAGCACAAGCAAAGTTGGTGTTTAATACTGAGGACTAAGTATGAGGAAGAAAGAGGTATGATCATTATGTCGGAAGGGTTACAGTTTCACCTACAACCCTTGATGTTGCTTGTGTCTCTAGACTACCTGGAATAAAAATCAGAGAACCCTGAAAGGTCAGATCTGTGAGGGCCCCTAGAACATGGGATGTCAGAGCTGGTTGGGGCCTCAGAACACAGAATGCCAGAGGTGGGAGGAGTCTTAGGATGGAAGATGTTTCAGAAGATCGAATGTCTGAGTTCAGAAGGGGAATGTCAGAGGTAATGAATAGAGAAAGTAGAAGACAATGTCGGAGCTGAGAAAATGTTGGGACTCAGAGAGTTAATTTAGAAAAGAGACTATCAGCATCGGAGGGTCGTTAGGACATGGAAAGGCAGAGGAGGGAGAGAACATAGAACAGAAAATTCTGATCTGGGAGGAACCTTAGAATATAGGGTGTAGAACATGAGATGCCAGAACTAGAAAGGCACTGAGGAAATGGCATATTAGAACACGAATGGCAGATCAAGAGGGACCTGAGTCTGGTGCAATGTAGTACACATTAATAGACTTGACGTCAGAAGACCTGGGTTTGAATCCTGGAGCTGCTTGCTGCTGTTACAGTACTTGCACAGGGGACCTTATTACCTGCAAGACCTTTGGCAAATTGTTTGACCTCCCAAAGCCTCAGTTTCCACATCTCTAAAATGAGGGAGTCAGAGCTTAGTGTGGCAAAGTAGGAAAGGACTTTGGGTTTGCAGTCAGAGGAACTAGGTTTATATCCTAGCTTTGCCACTGTGTGGCCTTGGACAAATTGCCTGACCTCTCTGGGCCTCAGTTTCTTCATCTGTAAGAAGAAGACTGACTAAATGACAACTGACGCCCCTATCAACTTGAATTCTATGATTCCATGAATAGAGCACATTAGCAGCATCAAGTCCAATTCCCTTATTTTATATCTTCAGTAAATAGACAAATCAATTAGCAGGCAGAGGGCCTCCTTGCACAGGTTGAGCAGCAGCTCCATCACACATATTTCCTCAATGGGTTCTTCATTTTGGCACAGTCCTCTCCCCCCCCCCCCCTTTCCCCCCAGGAGGAGTTTTTCTGGCTTTTTTTTTTTTATAACCATCAACATGATTCACTTCAGCTGGATACCAACAATAAACGAACAAAGAGAAAGGACAGAAATATCAAAATCAATACAGCTGGCTGATAAAAGACAGCCTAGCTCTTCCCCTTGGTTGTTTCCCTTGTCAGGGATTTGGGGGAAGCACAGCAGGCTTTAGACTGGGGCTGGGCTTTCAACCCACTGAAGCTGGATGGGGTTGGCAGGCTGGGACATGAACCAGTTCAGCAGCCAGGAAAAAAGGGGATTACAGGGCCTGGTAGGGGGACAATTCTAGGCTGGCACTTCAAGGCTTGCAGGACTCTTAGACTTGGCCTTAGACTGCAGAAGAGACTGCAAAGATCCCATAGCTATATGCTTAAATTTTTTTTAAATCTGTTTTTGACTTGATATCATTTTTATCTGGTATCTAGGGAGCTCCCTGTGAAGAATTCCTTTAATGATGATGCAGATTTTCAATTTTCTGCACCTTCATAGGCTTAGAATATTGCCTGGGGCACTAATATGTTAAGTGACTAGTTTAGGGTCACACTAGAGACTAGAACCTAGCCTTTAGTTCTCTTCCCTATCCAGTATGATTCTCTGTCTCTGTTTCTGTCTCCCTCCCTCCCTCTCTGTCACCTCTTCTCTCTCTCTCCTCTCTCTCTCTCTCTCCTCCTCCTCCTCTTCCACTTTCATATGCATATACTCTTGCCCATTCTCTCTGTTCTCTTCTTCCCTTTTCTTTCTGTTTCTCTCTCTTTTTCTCTGTCTCCTCTCTCTCAAACACACACACTTTCTCCTCTTCTCTCTCTCTACTCTTCTCTTCCCCCCCCCTTCTCTCCCTCTTTCCCCTTCTCTTTCACTGCCTCTTCTGCCTCTTTACCTTTCTTTTTCCTTATTTCCCTTCTCTCTTCTTTTCTTCTTCTCCCTCCTATCTTTGTCTCTTTCCCTTTCTTCTCTTCTTCTTGCCAAATAAATATACGGAAGGCAAAATCATACAAATGGTCCTGACATCTTAGACCACCATATTTCTAGATCAGTATCTGTTAAGTAAGAGGAGAGCTTGGAGAGAGATCTCAGACCTTGGGACAGGAGACCTTCAGATGAGAAGGGGAAATGAGGAAGAAGGGGAAGAAATGGAAACCCTAGGAAACCTTGAGGCTGCAACTGGGATGGTCACCAGGAGAGGAAGTAGTATGAGGCTAGTAGGCCAAGGAAGAGTTCTACAGAAGCTACCAATATTGAGTACCTATATATGTATTTTTTAACCCTTACCTTCTATCTTAGAATTGATAATATGTATTGGTTCTAAGGCAGAAGAGTGGTAGGGGCTAGGCAATGGGGGTTAAGTGACTTGCCCAGGGTCTGGGGTCAGTTTTGAATCCAAGTCCTCCCATCTCCAGGCCTGGCTACACACTGAAAAATCTATCTGTCTGCTGACTCTAACTACATTTTGATCTCTGTCTCAGTTCATGCTTGTCGTTTTCTTTCTTGGTCCATTGAGGAATTCTCACTCAATCTTATTTAATGAGCACTCATAGATCTTCTGAAACTGTGCTCAGGGCTGTTCCTAAGTGGAGTACTGGCCCTAGGGCCATCTTTAGAGGGTAGAGGCCCAGGACAAATCACACTGTGTGCCTTCTTTCAACATCATTCCATCCAACCTGGGGTTCCATGAAATTAAGATGTTCATCAAGAATAGTTTTGAAAGGAAAGTCAACAAACCCATATGGGACCAGATGGTCTGTGGGTCAAGGGAGAGGCCATTGTTTAGACTGACTTTCTGGGATGGCTATAGGATACTTAATTGTTGGGATTGTTATATTTGGTTTGGTTTGGGGTTTCTGTGGGGATGGAATAGAGCTTAGAGCTAGAAGGTGTCTTAGAAATTGGGGTAATAAAGGTGCAGGGAGTTAAAATAACTTACAATCACAGAGAAAGGGAAAGTGGATTGAGAAGCAAACCTGGAGATGGAGGTCTTGGACTCAAATGTGGCCTCACACATTTCCTACCTATGTGACCCTGGGTAAGTCATTAAACTCCATTTGCCTAGCCTTTGCACTTCTGTCTTAGAATTGTTACTAAGACAGAACATAAGATTTTTAAAAAGAAGAACTGTTATCCATGACCATAGAAAGTAATAATATCTACCAGTCAACTACCATTTTCCAACTGACCCATACTTCTCAGTGACCCACATCAGTGCTCTAAGTAGGGCTTTAATCAGAGGCTTTAGGTTTCTTCTCTTCCTTCCTTTTTCCTTTCTTCCATAGAATTTTTTTTCCCTTTTCTGGTAGCTTTCTTCAGCTATCTTCTTTTTAAATTAAATTTTATTCTATTTTTAGATCCATATTCTCTTTCACACACCTTCCTTTAACTATCCAGAGAAAGCAAGAAAAACAATACTCCTATTGTTTTTAACCATCATTGAAAGAGGCTGCTCCAGCAAAATTCCTCTTTCTGTATTTCTCCTCTGATCTCTCAGGAGGTAGATGAGAAAGATTTTATTGAAAATCTCATTGGTTCCATCAGCTTCCTGTACTTTATCTTCTCCTCCAGCAGATGGAGCTTGTCCCCTTTTCCAGGGGACTAGTTCTCTAGTGACTAGACTGTAGAGAGAGTTCTCTGGAATTAGACCAACTTAAGGAAATTTGTAGTTTAAAATGCATTTGAAGACTAGAATGCTCCCTTTTTCTGTAAACTTCTTTTATGTGCAATTTCCAGAGCCTCAGGACTCACATATAAAATATGTCCAGGAGGGCCAGAGAAACCATTGTCCCCTCCAATTCCATATATCCATACAATGACATGCTAGAATCTTACTAGAGCCAAGCCAGAAGGTTCCTGTATCTTTCACACACTGGTTGTTAAAAGTTTTAGTGTGAGCATTTATTCCTCAGAAATCAGCAAACTCTACAAATCAGGGGCTTGATTTATTATTATTTATTCTTTAAAAATTTTAAATCCTTACCTTCTGTCCTAGAATTAATAGTGAATTTCCGTCCCAAGGCAAAAAAGTGATAATGCAATTGGGGTTAAGTGACTTGTCCAGGGTCACATAGCTAGGAATTATCTGAAACTGGATTTAAACTCAGTTATTCTTGGCTCTAGACTTAAGAAAATGATGGATAAAATATTAATAATGCAAATTAAGCTTAAAAGTATGTCATAGGTTATTTTCTTTTTTGGGGGGAGAGTCAGTTATTAAACATTTATTGGGATATATCTGAGATTATTCCACCCATTGCTTTAGTGTTGGGTCTCTACATTTGTACCAGTATTTTTCAGTGGACCTAGGAGGCCTAGGGACTTGAGGCAGAAAGAGAGGGATAGAGGGAGGGAAAGGAAGGGAAAGACAGAAGCAGAAAGGAGAAAGAGAGAGGAAGGAGAGACAGAGAAAGAGAGAGACAGAAAGAGAGGGAGAGAGGAAAGAAGAAGGAGGAGGAGAAGAAGATGATGATAAAGATTCATTCTTTTTTCTTTCTCTGCTTATTCTTCCATATCCATGCTTACACTTGGACATAGGGGCAGGGTTATTCAAATTACCCAAGTCTGCTTCCCCTGGAAGGAGAGAGGAAAGAGCTAAGCACTTCTTCCAGAGGAGGGAAAGATTTGTAGTACTTCCTGGGGCTGGAAGAGGACTTTAGAGATCATCCAGATAAACCTCCTCCCCTCCCCTATTTTATATATGAGGAAATGAAGGTGTAGAGAGGTTAATAAATACTTTTGGAATGTATTGAATTATTGGATCAGCTTCCTTTGTTTCCCCTGAAGAAAAGCCATCATTCAAAGGAAAGGTTTAATTTTTTTTTTCCCAGCGCTTAAGTATCCCTCTTGGTTCATTTATAAAAAGAAACCACGTTCTTTCTGGGAATTGCAATTCACTAAGCACTTACTGTAGAGGAAGATGAAAGTAGGACAGAAAAAAAAAGCAAAACCCCAACCCAACCCCAACTCAGATCAGAGAATGAGTCAGTGCTTAAAGGCTCTACAATTGAAAGCAGGGCCAAGCCTGGAGTAACCGTCTCTCCAGTTTATTCCTGCATTAAAATGAGTTATACTGAGTTGATCTACATCAGGCTTCTGTCTGGGCCCCTGCCTTGGGCTGGATGCATTTCTAAGAGCAGTCCACCATGCCTGGGTTTCCTCCTCCTCATCTCTACCTCCGGGCTTCCCTGGCTTTCTTCAAGTTTCAGCTAAAACCCAACCTCTGCAGCAAACCTTTTCTACCCTGTCTTAATTCTAGTGCCTTCTCTTCCTCAATTATTTCTTTCCTATTTATTCTTTTTATATCTTTATGATGATGATAATAATAATGGATGCCAAGCACTAGGCCAGGTGCTTTTAGCTCCTTTGATCAGGTGACTTGCCCAGGGCCTCACAGCTAGTACTTATCTGAAACTGGATTTGGACTGGAATCTTCCTTACTTCAGGCTGTTTGCACTGTTTGTATATAGTTGTTTGTTTGTTGTTTTCTCATTAGAGGGAAAACTGTTTGAAAATAGGAATTATCTCCTGCCTTTCTGTACTTAGCATAACAACTAACTCATAGTAGGTGCTTAATAAATGCTTGCTGAGGGGTAGCTAGATGGCCAGGCCTTGGGTTCAAATGTGGCCTCACACCCTTCTTATCTGTGTGACCCTGGGCAAGTCACTTAACCCCAAATACCTAGTCCTTACTGCTCTTCTGCCTTGGAATCAATACTTAATATCAGTTGTGAGATAGAAGGTAAGGAGTTTTTTTTTTTTTAAATAAAAAAATATATGAAATAGAATAAAAATAAATATGTATTGACTGACCTACTGACCAATAAGGAAAAACTAGTAGACCTCTTGGGAGGAGAGCGAGACTCTGCTGCCTTGGGGATCAGATATCTGTCTGGGCTTCTGGGAGATGAGGGTTAGGAGAAGGAAGAGGGGGCATTAAAAGCTTGGGCTTATACAAGCAAACAAAACCCTAAAGTGCTTGTAATACAACTACTATCACCATTGTTCCCAAGACAGCCCCTTCTTCATATGTCACCAAGGCAACATACTGAGCCTGGCTGCCTGGCAACAGAACCCTGTATCCTTCCATCCCTCCTCTCAGTCTACCCTTTGCCCTTTTGTGATATCATCCCCTTCCCATGAGTTGTTTTGGTTTCCTCTGTAATTATGGCTTCTCTCAATCACTCCACCAAGTCCTGCCCATCAAGGCAGCCCTGGTTGTTATTTTTGTCAGATTATATCAATATAAAACTCACAGAATTCCAGAGGGGGAAGGAATGTAGAAAAAACCTTTGTTCTGGAGTCAGATGACATTAGTTTGAGTTCCATGTCTGACACTTATGGCCTCTGGGATCTTGACCTTGGGAAATTCACTTTAACTGCTGAGCCTCAGTTTCCTCTTCTGTAATATGACTGGACTAGATGACCTCTGAGGTCTTTCTGGTTCTAGATCAATGAAGCTATGAAAGATCATCTAGCCTAAACCTTTCTCCCATCAAGATCCACTCTAGAGCACACAACAGAACACTCAAGAAATAGTTATTGACCAGCCAAAGAAACCCAAACTATGTTACCGTCCATTCATTTGACTCCTCCAAACATGAAGTGGCTCCCTACGTGTGGTTCCAGAGATGCAGAGAAATTATGAAATACTCTCTGTCCTCAAGGACTTTACATTCTACTGGGAGTCATACATCTTGTAAGCAGACAAGAAAATCCCTGAGAGTTTGAAAAGCACTCTTACTCATTTATTATTATTAATATATTTTATATATTGTATTGTATTGTATTGTATTATATTATATTATATTTATTATATTATATTTATTATATTATATTATATTATATTATATTACATTATATTACATCACATCACATCACATCACATCACATCACATCATATCATTATGTCATCATCATATTATATTAATTATATTGTATTGTATTATATATAGAAATATTAAATGAATAAAATATTAAACATCCCTTACTTAATTAATAGGCAAATTCTATCAGGTCTTCAAATTTTGACTGTCACATAATGGCAGTATGACCCTAGACAAATCACACAACCTGTCAGGATCTAGGCAACTCGGATCACAAATTGCGGAGAAAATTCCCATTGGCGTTAGTGCTAGGAGTGCCCTACACTATGGCTGGATGTAGGGGATGTTCAGGGAGGACTAGCACCTCTGGTGAGGGGACCAGTGTTCTGTGTACTCTGGTGCCACCTTGCTGCCCAGGGAGGCTTAGCATCTCTGCTGTGAGAGCTTGCCATGCTCTTTTCAGGGTTGTTCATCCACCTTCAGTGTCTATCTTTTGCCCAACTCTCATCTGTGGCTCTCAGAAGCTGTAGCATGCCCAGTGGCCGCACCCCAGCTAGGCTTGGGTTGGGGGGCAGCTAGGCACAGTGGATTGGAGTTTGGAGGTCCTGGGTTCAAATCTAGCCTCAGATACTTCCTAGCTGTGTGACCCTGGGCAAGTCACTTAATTGCATTGTCTAGTTCATGCATTGGATGGCCGTGTTGTCCTTTGTGCTCCAACACATCCTAAGCACTCCACAGTGCTTTGCTGCATCGCCATCTCAGCCGTTGAACCTTCTTATTGGTTTCTTCCGTCTGTTCAGCCGACGCAGTCTTCACATGCTGGGTGAGCAAAGCCCTGGTTCACCAGGGGTCGACAACGACCCGATGGCTACCCTCACAAGGTTTAGCCGGCCTGTCCACTTAAATTTCTTTCACGCACAAGTGTCTTTGTGCACACTCATCTATCATAGATGAAAATGCACAAAGACAATCGTCATCCTCAGTTACCGAGAGACTACTACTAATATAATATAATAATATAATAGTTTATGCCACTCTTCTGCTTTGGAACCAATACCCAGTATTGAGTCTAAGACAGAAGGTAAGGGTTTATATATATATATATATATATATATATATATATATATTCATATATACACATAATATATGTATTATGTATATACATATATAATAAAACTGGACAGGTGGGCTAAACCAGATTGAGAGTAATGGACCGTAAATTAGGCATGAGAAGACTTCCCCCAGAGGAATAAGCGGATGAGAGCAATTTATTCCAATCACCATGAAAGCCGCTAAAGCAAGCCCTGTGGAGTGCCCACAGCTTGCTCAGACATCAAAGATGTCAAGGCCACCCCCGACATCCCACACCGTCACCAGCCATTTTGATTTTTGTGGCAACACCAGACTTGGATGATCCTGGGAGAGAGAATGGGGCCGATGGCTGGGGGTTAACTCTGCCTCACTTAATTCCAATTCACTCACCAGTCAAGACATCGCCCTGTGTCGTCATTGGTCCTCTTTGAAAACAAAGCACAGGCGACAACCAATGAGAGCACAGGTCCAGCCCCACCCCACCAAAGGGGATGAATATTGCATGAAATGATGAGAGAGATGGGTCAATAAGGCACAGCGCTTGTAAGCATGGAAGGTGCAACTAATAAATCTGGACCGACATGGGGGAAGATGAGATAGGAGTTGGGAAAAATGTGACTTACTGGATCTCACACACACCCCGAGGAAGAATTCTTTCTATAATTTTTATGTTTTTTTCCCCCCACATATTTCAAAATGCAGAAGTTTGATCATTTTGAGCAAGATTGCAAACAAGGAGGGACATCTCCCATATCTTAGAGAAGACATGATTCTAAACACCCATATACCACGTGGAAGCTATGATTGCATTAACATAAAGGTCTCCAGAGAGGGTAGTTCCTTCTGTCTACATCTACATCTACATCTACATGGGCAGCCTGGGAACTCATCTAAGTCTTGGGGAATTACTGCTGCTGCTGTGATTCAGTCACTTCAGTCCTGTCTGATTCTTTATGATCCCATTTGGGGGTTTCTTGGCAAAGATACTGTAATGGTTTGCCATTTCCTTCTCCAGCTCATTTTACAGTTGAGGAAACTGAGGCAAACAGGGTGATTTGTCCAGGGTTGCCCAGCTAGGAAGTATCTGAGGCTGGATTTAAAACTCCGGTCTTCTGATTCCAGGTCCCTGACACTATCCACTGTGCCACCTCACTGCCCCAATTGCCTCATTTAAGTAGCAAATAAGTCGCTCCATCTAATGGGGAAAGGCTTGAGATTTGAAAGACTTGTGTTTGAATCCATTAGATTACAAGCAACTTAAGGGCAGGGACTATTTTTCTTTTTTTTAAGTATCCCCAGCACTTGGCTCATGGTAGCAGGTGTTTAATAAATGTTTATTGAATTGAATTAAATTACCACTTGGCTCTCCCTATGTGATCTTGGGAAAGTCCCTTAAATTCTCTAGGACTTAGTTTACTCATCTGTAAAATGAAGGGACTAGACAAAATGACTGCAGAGGTCATTTCCAGATCTGTGTGTGTTCTGAAAGCAAATGGGATTGTGACTTGTCCAGAGTCACAGCTAGCAACTAGACTTGAACTCAGAAAGCTGAGTGTCCCTGATTTGAGGTCCAACATTCCCTCCATTGGACCACCTAGTTGCTGATCTTAGTATACAACACTATAACTTACTCAAGATCACACAGCAATTAAGTGTCTGAGACAGAATTTGAACCCAAGTCTCCTTGACTTCATGCCTTTAATTCTATCTACTATATCACATTGCTCCTATGATGTATGTAATGTAAAGACCCAAAACTTTTGCATATTAATTTTACTCAACTTTTTGTTTAATTGTTTTAATTATTTCAAAAGCTGAAACAAGAGGATTCTACTTGCAATTTTTCTGTAGTCTCTAATTAAGGATATTTAAAATTGCTTTTTAAAAAAGTGAGTAAATTGCTTCTGAATTTCCTCTTTACTAGCCTGGGGCTTGAAATGGTAGTGTAGAGTAAGTATTTCTACTGCCTCTCCACCAGGGCTTTAACTGGTTTGATTATTGGGTTAGGTGGTTATTTTGAGATTCTCAACACTTCCCATTTATACATAAAAATTACATAGACTCATTCAGTGCTGAGCAACTTAAAATGGAATCAAAATCCATTACAGTAATTCCACTTTAACGATCCAGATCACCTGCTAGGAAGATAGAGATTTTGTAGAGCTATGAACAATTGATTGGATTCCAAGTTGGGTTCCTTCCAACAGCTCTTGGCAATGGCTTGGAAAAGGTAGAACATGTCCAGTGATTTAGAACATGAAACGAGTACTCATTTAATAACTTTCTTTTCCTTCCTTCCTTCCTTCCTTCCTTCCTTCCTTCCTTCCTTCCTTCCTTCCTTCCTTCCTTCCTTCCTTCCTTCCTTCCTTCCTTCCTTCCTTCCTTCCTTCCTTCCTTCCTTCCTTCTTCCCTCCCTCCCTTCCTCCTTCCCTCCCTCCCTCCTTCCCTCTCTCTCTCTCTCTCTCTCTCTTTCCTTCTTTGTCATCATATTTCTGTCCATAAAAAAAGGCCATCTCCTAAGGCCAGGGGTCTTTGGTCTTGGTCTTGACCAGAGTCCAGTTTTATTGTGGGACCAGCCCTCTCCCAATAAACCTATTATTGGCTTGGAGACTTTATTGGTGTTTCTGCTGATTGATAATTAATTTTTCACCACACCTTACCTTACCTTACCTTCCATCTTCAATACTGTGTATTGGTTCTAAGGCAAAAGAGTGGTAAGGCCTAGGCAATAGGGGGCAAGTGACTTGCTCAGGGTCACGCAGCTAGGAAGTGTCTGAGGTAAAACTTGAACTCAGGACCTCTGTCTCTGGACCTGACTCTCAATGTACTGAGCCACTTAACCGTCCCCTATGATAACCTTTCCATTTCAAATTTCTGTATAATAATAGGGTCAATATAAGCTTATTAATAAAAATTTATAAAATATCAATTTGTATTAGTTTCACTCAATAAATATTTATTAAACCCCTACTAGGTACCAACCACTATGCAAAGGCAAAAAGGGATTGTAAAGACCATCTAATCTGAGCCCTTCAAGCAATAGATGAGGGAAATGAAGTTCAGAAAAGTAAGGTGACTTATCCAATGTCATACAGGTAGGAAGTGACAGGTGTGGAATCTCTGCCTCTATTTTTCTTCTCTATTAAACCAGGATGATTTAGCTAAATAAGAATCCCAGGGGTATCACAGAGATAAATCAGGTGATAGGAAAAAGCCTTTTGTAAAGAAGAGAGCCTGAGGAATGATAGGACTACATATATCTCCAGGGTAAGGGAGTGTTGAAAAGTAAACATCATATGAGATGGAGAGAAGCTTGGATAAAAGGTGATTCATGAGTTCAAAATGATGCTTATTAGCATGAGTTTGACTCTTTTACTAGCTGCTTGGCAAGGGAATGCTATTTCCAGAGAGAGAGAGAGAGAGAGAGAGAGAGAGAGAGAGAGAGAGAGAGAGAGAGAGAGAGAGAGAGAGAGAGAGAGAGAGAGAGAGAGAGAGTCAAGCTCATAGCTTTTAAATTTGAGCCTTCCCACCCTTGGGTCAGAGAAGTTCTCAGTCTCTCCACTAGGTCAGAGTGAGACAGTTGGCTTGTCCTTTCTATGACTGAGGAGTCTCCTTCTATGGTTGTAGGAGATTGCAGCCAGAAAAGTCTAGAGGGAGTTTGTCCAAGGCACTGTGATAGGCATAGCCTGGCTGTTTTGGTCTGGTACACCTTCCAATGGAATCCTTCAGTGTTTGCTTTATTGGCTGCTGATTCTTGGAGACGGTCACTAAAGGAAAATAATAGATGTTGGCAGGGATGTGGCAAAATTGGGTCACTCATGCATTGCTGGTGGAGTTGTGAATTGGTCCAACCATTCTGGAGAGCAATTTGGAACTATACCCAAAGGGCAGTAAAAGAATGCCTGCTCTTTGATACAGCCATAGCACTACTGAGTTTATATCCCCAGAAGACTGAAAAAAAAATGAGAAAGGACCTATTTGTATAAAAATAATTATAGCTGTGCTTTTTGTGGTGGCAAAAAATTGGAAAATGAGGGGATGCCTTTGTTTCTCTAGATGTCTACATGTTCATTCTGGGTTGATTTATGTGCATTAAGCACATAAAAGAAAGCTCTGAGATAATGGAAGTAATCAGTGTTGAGGGATTTCCAGAAGATAGATCCTCAGATATAGTATTGGTGGAGGTACAAATTCATTCAACCAGGGGGCAGCTGGATAGCTCGGTGGATTGAGAGCCATGTCCCGGGTTCAAATTTGGACTCAGACACTTCCTAGCTGTGTGACCCTGGGCAAGTCACTTGACTCCCATTGCCTAGCCCTTACCAGTCTTCTGCCTTGGAGCCAATACACAGTACTGATTCCAAGATGGAAGGTGAGGGTTTTAATTTTTTAAAAAATTCATTCAACCATTCTGGAAATTTTCTTTAGATTGTAAACTCCTTGAGGGCAGGGACTGTCTTTTTACAAATTGTATCCCTAGAGCTTAATAGGGTGCTTGACACATAGTAGGCATTTATTGAGTTAGATTGGGAAACAATCAAAGGGAGAATCTCAGTTTATTTTTATTTTATTTTTTCTTTGTACCTCCAGTGCTTAGCCCAGTACCTTGAACACAGTAGAAGCTTCATAACTATTTGTGAAACTGAACTCAATTTGACCTATAACTTTCAGGTCCCCTATTCCTGCGAGGACAAAGGAGGAGGGGCATTGTGTTACCCTAATTCCAGGCAATACCAGACCCCATGTATAATTAGAATTTGGTCCCCAGAAACTCTCTTTCTCAACTTCCCATGTTCCTTCTCACATTAGGTGCTAACATAGGGAGGATATAAGTTTCATGTAGCTCCACCCCCTCTCTCTCTCTTTGCCTGATCCTGGCTGAGAAAGCAGGCTTTATGCCAGGCAGGAGAACCTACACATGTAGGTTTACTTTTTGTTAGATAATTAGGTTTGAACTTCTATTTCTTTTAGTTTATTTTTTTCTACTTCAAGTGATTATTAATAAACCTTATAAAATATAATACTTGGAGTTATTGCATTTAATTTAAATTTAAATTTTACACCAAAATATACCTGGATGGGGGGTAGGGAAAGGTCATGGCTCAAACCAAAGAGTAAACTTAGTACTATGCTAAAATCAGGATCAAGAGTTCACCCAAGTAGAGTTGTACAAAGGATAGATGGATGGATGAGTAAAGATGACCCTAGTCAATAGTCCATGGGGTTAACCACTTGTATTAATGGGAATTGGCAATCAAAATCTATAGGATACCCACAATGAGCTGCTTCTTTTAAAACTTAAAAAAAAATTCTTACTTTACATCTTAGGATCAATTCTAAGACAAGAAAGTGAGTGCTAGGCAATTGGGGTTAAGTACTTGCCTGGGATTACCCAACCAGGAAGTGTTGGAGGTCAGATTTGAACCCAGGACCTTCCAACTCCAGGCTTGGCATTCTATACACTGTGCTACCTAGCTATCTACAAAGTTTCTTTTTTTGCAAAGTAAAAATTTCCTCTATAAAGCTATCTAGCTTGATTCATAGCCAAAATTATTTTTATTCTAGCAATAGAATATAAGGTTCTTGTGGGCTGTTTGGATAGTTATTTTTTGTGTTTGCTCTGTGGTCCCTAGTATAATGCCTAGCACAATAGGACGCAATTAATAAATACTTGCTGATTTAATAATTTATCCATAGTATCAGTGGGGAGTAGAGTAGATCTTTTGGATGATGGAGCTTGGAATGTCCTGGATCTTATGTTTGACTATCTGTGAGACTTATCTGGGCCTCAATTTCTTTATCTACAGAATGAGAACATTGCACCCCATGGCTTCGAAGGTTCTTCCAAGCTCTGAGACCATGATCTTACTTGATCGTCCCAATAGTCAGGTGAGACAAGTAATACAAATATTCTTTTGTTTACTAGCTGTGTGACCCTGGGCAAGTCACTTAACCCTCATTGCCTAGCCCTGACCACTCTTCTGCCTTGGAACCAATACACAGTATTGAATCTAAGACAGAAGGTGAGGGTTTAAAAAAAAATTTATATATATATAATCTTGCCTTTGTAAAACAATTGTAGTTAGGTGGCACAGTGGGTAGAGTGCCAGGCTTAGAGTCCTGAGTTCAAATTTAATCTCACACTTACTATTGGTGTGACCCTGGGCAAGTCACTTAAACCTGTTGACCTCAGTTTCCTCATATGGAAAATGAACTGGAGAAAGAAATGGTAAATCACTCCATTATCTTTATCATGAATACCTCAAAGTGTCATGAAGAGTTGGACACAACTGAAACGACTGAACAACAACCACAACTATAAAATGAGAGTTGAATCAGCTGACCTCTGAGGTCCTTTCCTACATTGGAGCTGTAATCCCATGATGCCTGCATCTCTGATAGCCTCTTCAAGTTGTGCCAGCCTCCCTGGTCAACTCTCTACAGTGATCATAATTATCCCTATCTACTTATTGCCTAGCTTCCCATTGGAAATAAAGTAGATGAGGTCTCATTGTTCTTCCCATTTAGTGGGCACACTGGTGCTGAGGAAAGGTGATGAGCAGACACAGAATTTGGCTTTCATGAAGATTTCTCTAAGATTTTTCTTTGAAGGGAGCCAAGGGGAATTCTTCTGTTTTAGGGCATTTCTAGACAAAGCCTTCTATGGAATCAGGAGCCAGGGACCTCTGCAGGATGGGCAGGACCCAGCTAGCAGAGGAAGCATCTTTAATAATTATAGTATGTCCTTCAAAAAGAAGCATTTAGCCTGGAGGCAGCTTGGAGCAAAGTGGAAGAGAATAATGCCAATAACAATTAACCAACTTCATGCCTGGAGGGTGGGGTGGGTGTCAGGGGCTTTTACTTAAAAGGGTAAAGAGAAAGCATCATTAGAGTCCCTCCCCACCCCCATCCCACCCCAGATGATTGAGGTTAAGGGAACCTATGGTGGGATGATGAGGGGGAGGACTGAGAAGGGGAGGGTTGAGGAAGAGGACAATGAGGGAGGGAAAGGAGGGAAGGAAGAGAATTAAAAATACAAATACTTCAGTTATTTACTAAACTGTCTGTACTAAATCTGTAAGGGATCCTTATAGGCATGTGACAATCAAGTAATTTCTCTCTGATAGGGTCATAAATTGAGAGTTAGATGGAATCTCGGAGGTTGTGAAATCGAACACTCATTTTACAATTGAAGAAACTGAGCTCCTTTGTTTTTTTATCTTTTTAGTCATTTCAGTCATGTCTGACTCTTCGTGATCCCATTTGGGGTCTTCTTGGCAAAGATAGTGTAGTGTTTTGCCATTTCCTTCTCCAGTTCATTTTACAGATGAGGAAACTGAGGCAAACTGGGTTAAAAGACTTGCCCAGAATCACACTGGTAGTAAATGTTTGAAGTTGGATTTGAACTCAGGAAGATGAGTCTTCCTGACTCCAGGCCTGGCTCTCTGTCTATACCACCTAGCTGCTCCTAAACTGAGATTCAGAGAGTTAAATGCCTTAGGATCTTGGAATCCTAGATTTAGAGCTGAAAGGAATTTCAGAGATATAATACCTTCATTTCACAGATGAGCAAATGGAGACCCAGAAAGTGATGTAGTGGCTTGTCTGTCTTCTCACAACTAATAAGTAGCAGAGGTCAAGATTTTAACTCAAGCCTTTGGACTCCAAATTCAGGATTCTTTCACCCTTCTCATTTATCAAATGGTGATAATGATACTTGCCCTAGTAAGGCTGTTCAAGGGTTAAATGGCATCATAGAATTTAGACACAGAAGGTGCCTGGTGGCCATATGGTCCAGCTCATACTGGAAAGGAATCCTTGCCATGATATAACCAAAAAGATCAGCCAGCTTCTTCTTGGAGGCCTCCAAGGAGGGGAACCCTGTCCATTGAAGGGTTTTCTTCATAGTAAAGTACTTACTAATTTGAGATAGAACCATCATGGTGGGGATAGGAAACCTTGTCTCCATTCTCATAGCCCAAGATGGTGAGAAGCTGCCCTGCTTCCTCTGGGCTCCCAGCAGGGTTCTGGCACTCATCTCCAGTGATAGGTCCAAGTGGTCCTTCCTGCTAGACCTCAGAATCTCCATCCCTTCTTCCTTCACAAATTCATGGCCAATGTTGACTGAGCTCCTCTGGCTAATAGACCAAAAGAAAAAGGACTGAGGCCCTGGGCCCTTTCAGAGATTGCTGACCCTTGCTCTATGTTTTAAATTTAAAATACTGATTTATTTTTTTTTAACCCTTACCTTCTGTCTTGGAGTCAATACTATGTATTGGTTCCAAGGCAGAAGAGCAGTGAGGATTAGGCAATGGGGGTTAAGTGATTTGCCCAGGGTCACAGCTAGGCAGTGACTGAAATCACATTTGAACCCAGGACCTCTCATCTCTGGGCCTGGCTCTCAATCAACTGAGCCACCCAGCTGCCCCTTGATTCATTGTTTACATACTAAACTGTATATCCTTCTAGCTTTATAAGGGTCTGGGGAACTTTCAGTTGCTTTTAGTAGTTTAACTAGTAGAATTTAATAGAATGTTAAATTTGGGGTCTTTTAAAACCTGGGTTCAAATCCCACTTCTTACAATTTTTGGCTTTCTAACAAAAAGCAAGAACCTAAACATTTCTGGTCTGAAATTTCCTCATGCATAAAATGTGGGGGTTGTCCAAATCCTCTTCCATCTCTTTAAAAACATTATTAATTAATTTAATTTAGACTATTTTTCCATGGTTACATGATTCATGTTCTTTCCCTCCCCTCCTCCCACCCCCTCCTGTAGCCAATGAGCAATTCTACTGGGTTTTACATGTGTCACTGATCAAGACCTATTTCCATATTATTAATATTAACACTAGAGTGATTGTTTAGAGTCTACATCCCCAATCATATCTCCATCAAACTATGTGATCAAGGAAATGTTTTTCTTCCGAATTTCTGCTCCTACAGTTCTTTCTCTGGATGTGGATAGTGTTCTTTCTCATAAGTCCCTCAGAATTGTCCTGGATCATTGCATTGCTGCTAGTAGAGAAGTCTATTACATTCGATTGTACCACAGTGTATAAGTCTCTGTGTACCATGTTCTTCTAGTTCTGCTCCTTTCACTCTGCATCAATTCCTGTAGGTCATTCCAGTTCACATGGAATCCCTCCAGTTCATTATTCCTTTGCACACAATAGTATTCCATCACCAACAGATACCACAATTTTTTCAGCCATTCTCCAATTAAAGGGCATCCCCTCATTTTCCAATTTTTTGTCAGTGCAAAGAGCGTGGCTATAAATATTTTTGTACAAATCTTTTTCCTTCTGATCTCTTTGGGCTATAAACCCAGAAGTGGTATGATTGGATCAAAATGCAGTCTTTTAAAACCCGTTGGACATAGTTCCAAATTGCCTTCCACAATGGTTGGATCAGAACAGGAGTCAAGATGGCAGTTTAGACACAGCAAAAGACCAGACCTCTGAAAACCCTTCCATACCAATAAAAAACACAATGTTTTGAGGGGACAGAAAAAAACAAATCTAACAACAGGACAGAGCTTGGGAACCCTCCTGCTGGACGCAACTTAAAAGGTATACCCCCCAAAAAAACCTGAATTCTTGAACACTCAGGTTTAAGGGGAAGGAATAAGGAAGGTCCCAGGACCCCTCCTACAGTGCTGAGTCTTCAGTGGTGGCTGGAATCTCTGGGTGGGTAAGGTCCAGAGGGAGTACCTTGATGTCACAGCTAATCCAGGCTCAGGGTGTTGAACACAGGTGGTGGGGAGGCAGCTGGAGGAGAAGTGCAGAGAAGGCAGCCTAGTTGCAACTAAGACACTCCATCTTGCCCCCCTTCTCAAGGTTTTGGCCTCAGGGCACATCCAGCTCTGCAGATCAACTCTGCCCTGGCTTAATCTTATCAATAGGGCAGATAAGAAGCCTTCAGAGGGCAGGGAAGCTCAAGCTCCAACACCCCTTCCCCACAGACTGATCTGAGAGCCTTGCTGACTAAGCTGTAAGCGTAAAGGCTGCAACCAGGCTATAACCTTGATAACATGGTGGGAAGTCCAGCTCCTTTTCAACCTCTGCTCCCAGCTGAGGAAAATCTGACCTCAGGGCTCATCAATACTATCAACCTAACCTGGTCAATCAGCAGAGCAGAGAAGAAGCCCCTTCAGGATAGAATAACCCAAACCCACAGATCCAGCACATAATCAGAGGAGCAAGATTATAGGCAATTACAGGGGGGAATAAAGGGAAAAAATATGAGTAAACAAAAGAAAAGGAAAAAAGAAATTACAATTGACAGCTTCTATCCAGGTAATGAACAAAGAGCAAATGGAACAGAGGAGGACCAAGGAACATCAAGCAAAAACACAAAAATTCCAGCAAATTGGACACGGGCTTTGGAAGAACTCAAAATACAACTTTAAAAAAATTAAGAGAGGCTGAAGACAACTGGGAAAAGAACTTAAAAAAAGTAAAATAAGTCATCTGGAAACAGAGGCACATGAACTAAAACAAGAAAATAGTGTCTTGAAAGCCAAAATTAACCAGCTTGAAAATGAGGCAAAGGACATGAAAGATGAGGCAAAGAAGATGAAAGATAAGGCAAAGAAGATGAAAGATGACCTACAAAGAAAATCAGACCAGAAAGAGAAGGATGACCAAAAAACCAGAGATGAAATTCAGTCTTTAAAAACTAGAATCCAAGAACTAGAAGCAAATGACTTCACAAGGCAGAAAGAATCTATAAAACAAAATCAAAACAATGAAAAAATTGAGGAAAATATGAAACACCTCATTGACAAAACTTCAGACCTGGAAAATGGATCCAGGAGAGACAACTTAAGAATTATTTGGACTATTGGAAGATCATGACAAAAGAAAAAGCCTGGATATCATTCTACAGGAAATTATCCAAGCAAATTGCCCCAGAATTCTAGAGCAAGAGGAGAAAGTGGAGATTGAAAGAATCCACAGATCACCTCCTGTACTTAATCCTTAATTGACAACACCTAGGAAAGTTATAGCCAAATTGAAGAACTACTAGACTGTAAGGGGGAAAAGGGGTTATTTATAAAAGGGTTGGACTGGATTGTTTTAAGAGTGTGGTCACCAGGAATTTAATTAATTCCAAAGAGAATTATTTACAATTTATTTACAAATTGTAGAAAGAGTGAAGTAAGAAATCAGAGAGAGGATAAGGTAAGATATCTAGCCTAAACACTAAGTAATTGATCTCCAGCCCCCTGGCAAAACACAGGCAGGGGAGTTTAGTCCTCAACCAGAGAGGCCTTGGCCCGTGTAGCCCAGGACCTGGGGAAATCTCTTTAGAAAAACGTAGCAGTTAAGAATCAGCTTTTCACTCACAAAGTGTCAGTCTAAGTAACAGGGTCTTAGGTCCACTCAGCATATCCTTCTGCCCCACTTCATCAGCTTCAACTCGAAAGCATGAAGAATTGAATTCTTTCAGGAAGTTGGCATTCTCTTTTAAAGACATTTCCTCCTGTATCACTTCCTGTGTCTTCCCTTAATTTTACATCTACCTATCACAATTGATGTTCTGCTCTTGGACTGCCCAGAAGGCAGTCAATTGATTCTGATTCATCACCCACTATGGCACAAATGGGTCACAGACCTCCCATTCAATGATTAAGTGGGATGTTTACACTTTTGGTGATTAGATCTACAAATGGGCAGATCTTCATATTCAACTTTAAGTAAGGTGTTTTAAAAATAGTCAAGGGTTACAAGTTAATCTTTACAATCAGGGGAGAGTTAATTCATTTCATTGTTATAATCAGGGGAGAGTTAAATTTAATCTTTACAAGACCAAGGAAAAAATAACATAAGCTGCTAAGAAGAAGTCATTCAGATACCATGGAATCACATTTAGGATAACACAGGATCTGGCTGCATCTACACTGAAGAACCAAAAAGCATAGAATATGATATTCTGGAAAGCAAGGGAACTAGGTATACAACCAAGAATCAACTACCTAGCAAAACTGACTATATTCTTGTAGGGAAATGATGGTCACTTAATAAAATAGAAGACTTCCAAGCATTCATAAAGAAAAGACCAAACTTGAGCAGAAAATTTGATGCCCAAACACAGAACTCAAGAGAATTACCAAAAGGTAATTAAGAAAGGGGAAAAAAAAACAAAAAAAAGACCTTTTTTTAAGGGACCAATAAGTTAAAATGATTTGTATCCCTACAAGAAAAGAGGATATTGGTAACTCTTAAAAATTGTTATTATCACCTGGGTAGCTGGAAGAATTATACTTAGAGGAAACAGTGACAAACCATATAGTACAAAATGTCTGTCTATCTATCTATCTATCTATCTATCTATCTATCTATCTATCTATCTGTCTGTCTGTCTGTCTGTCTGTCTGTCTGTCTGTCTGTCTAAATATATAAAGCTAGAGGTAAAAAAGAGGCTAATACTAAGAGAAATGGGAAAAGAGATAAAATAAGGTAAATTTATATTTCATATAGAAGTGTATGTTGGGATTGGGGAGAACACCAATACACTGGAAGGGTAAAGAGATTGGAGACAGGAAATACTTAATTCTTATGTGCATTGAAATTGACTCAAAGAGGGAAGAACAATCAAATCCATTGCAGCGGCAAATTGATTCATGCCCTATAGAGAAGTAGAAGGGTAACAAAGGGACTGGTGGGGAGGGAATCAATCCAAGGGAAGGAGAGTGTAAGGGATAGTCTAAAAAGACACTAAGGAAAAATAAGAGAGGAATAAGAAGAGGGGAAAGGGAAACAAAATAGGGGTGGGAATTAGGGGGACTGATTAAAAACAAAACACATGTGTAGAAGGAAATGAACGGCCAGGACTAGGAGTGGAAATCAAAATGTTAGGAAATACACAGCTGGTAATCATAACTCTGAATGTGAATGGATTGAACTCATTCATAAAATGGAAGCAAATAGCAAAGTGGATCAGAAAACAAAATCCTACCATATGTTGTCTACAAGAAATACAAATGAGGCAGGTAGACATACACAGAGTAAAGCTAAGTAGATGGAGCAAAATCTTTTGGGCATCAACTGAGCAAAAGAAGGCAGGATTCATAATCATGATATATGACAATGCCAAAGTAAAAATAGATCTAGTTAAAAGAGATAGGGAAGGTAATTACATCCTGATAAAAGGCAGTATAGACATTGAGGAAATATGAGTACTCAACATGTATGCACCAAATGATATGGCATCCAAATTTCTAAAGGAGAAACTAGTGGAGCTCAAGGATGAAATAGTTAGTAAAACTATACTAGTGGGAGGCCTGAACCTTCCTCTATCAGATCTAGATAAATCAAACCAAAAAATAAATAAGAGGTAAGACTAGGGCATAAAAACATTGCAAACAAGTGCAAAAGAGCAGAAATAATAAATGCAAACTTTTCAGAGTATAATGCAATAAAAATAATAATTAGTAAGGGTACATGGAGAGGCAAATCAAAAATTAATTGGAAATTAAATAATATGGTTCTCCAAAACAGGTAAAGAACAAATCATAGAAACAATTAATAATTTCATTGAAAAAAAGACAATGATGAGACATCCCTTCAAAATCTATGGGATGCAGCTAAAGCAGTACTCAGGGGGAAATTTATATCCTTGAGTGCATATATCAACAAATTATGGAGGGCAGAGGTCAATGAATTGGGCATACAAATTAAAAAACTAGAAAGTGAACAAATTAAAAGTCCTCAGATGAAAACTAAATTAGATATCCTAAAAACTAAAGGAGAAATCAATAAAATTGAAAGTACAAGAACTATTGAATTAATAAATAAGACTAGAAGCTGGTACTTTGAAAAAACAAATAAAATAGACAAAATACTTTGTCTATTTTAAAATATTAAAATTAATTAAATTAATTAAAATTAATTAATTAAAATATTAAAATTATTTAAAATATTAAAATGTCTATTTTAAAAGAAAATAAGAAAAACAAATCAATAGTATCAAAGATGAAAAGGGAGACCTCACCTCTAATGAAGAGGAAATTAAGGCAATCATTAAAAGCTATTATGCCTAATTACAATTATATGGCAATAAATATGGCAATCTAGGTGATATGGATGAATGCTTACAAAAAAATATAAATTTCCTAGATTAACAGAAGAAGAAATAAAATGCCTAAATAATCCCATATTAGAAAAAAAATTAAACAAGCCATCAAAGAATCCCTAAGAAAAAGTCCCTAGGGCCAGATGGATTAACAAATGAATTCTATCAAACATTCAAAGAACAACTAATCCCAATATTATACAAACTATTTGACAGAATAAGCAAAGAAGGAACTCTACCAAATTCCTCTTATGACACAAATAGGGTACTAATTCCAAAGCCAGGTAGATAAAAAACAGAGAAATAAAACTACAGACCAATCTCCCTAATGAACATAGATTCAAAAATCTTAAATAGAATACTAGCAAAAAGACTCCAGCAAGTAATCATGAGGGTTATTCATTATGATTAGGTGGGATTTATACCAGTGTAAGATAATTTTAGTGTTGTCACTTGAAAATCTAAATTAATTGGTCTCCAGGGAAAATCCCAAATAATAAAATGCCCAAGTCAGCTGGAAATTATGGTGATTTCAATTAATATAGAGATAAGGAATTAAAGAGGAGAGAGAGAGAGAGAGGGAGAGAGAGGAAAGAGTTAATTTAAACTGCTCCGGCTCAGGCTGAGCCAGGCAGGAGTTAAAGGCCTTGGCCAAAGTGGCCTCCCTGAGCCCAAGGGAAAGGGATTCAGTCTTATCACTCACCACAAGACCTTCTCAAGGAAGCTATCTGAGGGAGATCCTCCAGGCTGAGTTCCAGTCCTAAACTCACCTCCTGAACTGCCTGTAGGCTGCTCATATAGGCCTCCTTTTAAACATTTTTTTTCTTGTGTCACCTCCCCTAAATTTTCATGTCTACCATTCACAGCAGAAGCTTTTCTCCAGGACTGTCCACTCTTTAGTTCTCATCTTCTCTGGTTAGATTATATCTTTTGACCTACTTCACACTTCTTTGTTAAGTTCACCTTTTGTTAGTTACTTGACCTTTTTGTGATTAATTTAACCTTTATAGATACTTAACACCTTTTAGCATTAGATATAAAAATAGACTTAGCTTAATGTTCTAGCTTCACTATAAGATATGAGTTAAATACCTTCATTGTTCAATTAGGAGATTACAACTTATCTTCCCCTAAAGTACTGTCTGAGTATGGTGGAGTAGTTTTTAAAGTTCACACCAGGAATGCAATGATGGTTCAATATTAGGAAAACCATCCACATAATTGACCATATCAACAAGCAAACCCAACAAAAATCACATGATTATCTCAAAAGACACAGAAAAAGCCTTTGACAAAATATAACACTAGAAAGTATAAGAATAAAAGGACCTTTCCTAAAAATAATAAACAGTATATATCTAAAACCATCAGCAAACATCATCTGCAATGGGAATAAACTAGAAGCCTTCCCAATAAGATCAGGAGTGAAACAAGGATGCCCATTATCACCTCTATTATTTAACATTGTACTAGAAACACTATCAGTAGCAATTAGAGAAGAAAAAGAAATTGAAGGTATTAAAATAGGCAATAGGAGACCAAGTCATCACTCTTTGCAGATGATATGATGGTCTACTTAAAGAATCCTAGAGAATCAACTGAAAAACTAGTAGAAATAATCAACAACATTAGCAAAATTGCAGGATACAAAATAAACCCACATAAATCATCAGCATTTCTATATATTTCCAACACATCCAGGTAGCAGGAGTTAGAAATTCCACTCTCTACACAATTAAACTACATCTAAATAATTGGAAAAACATTAACTGCTCATGGGTAGGACAAACTAACAATAAAAATGACAAACCTACCCAAACTAATTTACTTATTTAGTGCCATACTCATCAAACTACCAAGAAGCTTTTTTTACTGAATTAGAAAAAAAACCATAACAAAGTTAATTTGGAAGAACAAAGGATCAAGAATATCAAGGGAAATAATGAAAAAAAAATGTGAAGGAAGGTGGCCTAGCAATACCAGATCTTAAACTGTACAGAATGGTTGGACTAATTCACAACTCCACCAGCAATGCATTAGTGTCCCAATTTTGCCACATCCCCTCCAACATTTATTACTTTCCTTTCACTTCCACCCCTTTCTGCCATCTGTTCTGACCCTCTTTTTTTTTTTTTTAAATAGATAAGGAAACAGACCCAGAGACTTCCAGAACCTTGCTTTTGGACCTAGGTTTGATGCTAATTATAAAGCTAGTGATTATCATAAGCAGTGCGGTGGGAGTGGGGGGTTGGACTAGATCACAGAGATAAAGCTAGAAGGGAACTCTGAAATCCACTAGTCCAGCCCTCTTATTTTGTAGAAGAGGAAACTGAGGCTGAGAGAAATGAAGTCACTTGTTCAAGGTCAAATGGGGAGGCAGTATTAGATTCAGAATTCAAACTCGTGTCATTAATTTCATTTTAGAACTAGACCACAGAGGCCATCTCATTCAATCTCTTCCTTTTATAGCTGAGCCTGTAAACTAAGAGCCAGCCAAAGGAAAGTGGCCAGCAGCAGGCTAAAGTAAGGGAACAACAGAAGGAAGATTTAAACTGGGGCAGCAAGTTTTTCTCTGGCTGTGTGAGGCTCAGCAACTCCTTTAACTCATTTGCCTCAGTTTCCTCATCTGTCAGATGAGCTGGAAAAGGAAATGGCAAACCAGTCTAGGACTTCTGCCAAGAAAACCCCAAATGGTGTCACACAAGACTGAAATAATTGAACAACAAAAAAATTTGAGCTAATCCTTCCAATGCCAAATCCAGTTTACTTTTTTTTTTAACCCTTACCTTCCTGCCTTAGAATCAGTGCTGTGTATTGGTTCCGAGGAAGAAGAGCAGCAAGGGTTAGGCAGTGGGGGGGTCACATAGCTAGGAAGTATCTGAGGTCAGATTGGAACCCAGGATCTCTTGACTCCAGGAACCACCTAGTTGCCCCCTCCAATTTACTTTTGATCTCACCGTGCATTATGACTAGGAAAGCCCCCTGTAGCTTGAGAAATATTGCTGCTGTTCTTGAGAGATGGTATTGGCTTTTCCCCTTTCATGTGTCCTTTCATGGCCTCCTGATCTCTCCCCCTTACTCCCATCAATATTTGCCTTCAGAAACAATCAGCTATTTATACCTTAGAATGAATTAAATCCTCCAGAGGCATTTGTAGTTTGAGCCTTATGCTTTGTTGAAGAATGGCAGGCTTTGACTTTTCTAAAAGGAATTCTAGGCATCTGGGAATAGAGTGGGAAAAGCAGACTGAATAGTAGTCAATTATATTTCATTAGTCTTCTAGGCCTCACTTCAGGCAAAATTCTGAAGTTGGGTTAACGCATATTTTTTATTTTTTAAGCTTCCACAATTTTTTTTTTGGTGGATATTCCTACTGCCTTTATGGAGCAACTTAGTTGGCACAGCAATTAGAATGACAAGCTGGAGTCAGGAAGACACATCTCTCTGAGTTCAAATCTGGCCTCAGACATTTACTAGTTGGGTGATCCTGGGCAAGTCACTTCACCCTCTTTGCCTCAGTTTCCTTATCTGTAAAATAAAACGGAGAAGGAAATGGCAAACCATTCTAGTATTTCTGCCAAGAAAACTCCAAAAGGGGTCATGAAGAGTCAGACATGACTGAAACAATGACAAAAACACCATTTTCATTCCAGTTATCTCATTTTACTCCTTTTTCTGATCCAAGATGTCCTATGCCTGTGGTGGTGAACCTATGGCACAGAGTTTGGCAGAGTTCATTACTAGAAAACCAGAGGGATTGGGGTGGGTTGCTGCCCTGCCCCTTGCCTGAGGACATTTCTCACATCACCCACCCCTCTAAAAGATTCATCATCACTGCCCCATCCCCAAGTCTGCCCAGTTGAGACAGTACCTTCTCTAGGAACCTCTCCACATTCTTCTTCTATGTTGCCTTTGTGAATTACTACTATCTTACACTCAATCACTCAGAGATATTAAGGAATGATAATGGCCTCTTTGGGGGGTGTGAGGAGAAGGCAGGCAGTGTTGCATTTTAATAAAAGGCAATCAAGGGCGCCGCTGGGTGGCTCAGTAGTTTGAGAGTCAGGCCTAGAGATGGGAGGTCTTGGGTTCAAATTTGACCTCAGATACTTCCCAGCTGTGTGACCCTGGGCAAGTCACTTGACCCCCATTGCCTAGCCCTTACCACTCTCCTGCCCTGGAACCAACACACAGTATTGACTCCAAGATGGAAGGTAAGGGTTTATTATTTTAAAAAAAAAGGGCAATACCTCACCTTAAAGGAATTAAGCTCTGATGGAATATTAAGCTTTATCTCAAAGGTGAAGTAAGGGATTGATGGAGAAGTGGTCTTTTAGACAATATTGACAGTTATTCTTGATAAAGGATAATAAGTATCAATACTGGGGCAGACATTTTGGAGAGTAGAGGTGTAATATTTCATAAGCAGCACCAGACTGATATACCAATACACAGAAAGGGCTTAAAAAAGGTTATCTGGTGTTTATAACCCCTCTTCCTGCTGGGAAAGTTGTTAAACTTTAAAAAACACTTATCTTTGTCTTAAAAGCAATATTTTGGAACCATGTATTGGTTCCAAGGCAGAAGAGTGGTGAGGGCTAGGCAATGGGGGTTAAGTGACTTATCCAGAGTCACACAGCTAAGAAGTGTCTGAGAACAGATTTGAATCCAGGACCTCCTATCTCTAAGTTTATCTCTCAATCCATTAAGCCACCTAGCTGAACTCTAATTGTTAAACATTTACCAGGACACCTTTTGAAGAGAGAGTGGAAAAAACAAAGGAAGGAAGGAAGGAAGATGAATATGGGAAAGGAAAGAAAAAGAAAGAAAGGAAGAAACAAAGAGAGAAACAAAGAAGGGAAGGAGGAGAAGGAGGAAGGAAGGCCAGAGGAAACTAAATTTCAGACAGACCCCAAAGAGGATCCAGGGCAAAAACAATTTGTTTGTTTATTATATTTTAGGTTTGGTTCTACTTTGCAGTAGTCCAGGGGTTTCTTATAAGATTTTACCCTTTACTTTATGTTTATTTGATTTTTAATTTCCCCCCAGCTATTGAGTTTATAGGGAATTTTTACTAATTATAATGATCACTCGGTTCTATTTTCTCCCTTTCTTTTCCAGTACATTAAGGCTCCTGGGAATGAGATTTTTTCATCTAGTGCATAGTATTGATTTTTCTCTAGTATCTACTCACAGAGATGCCTTTCTTCCTCTAAGCCTGGCCCTGGGAGCTCAGCACTAGAAGACCATTCTTTTTTTTTTTTAATTCTTTTTTTTAAACATTATTTTATTTGGTCATTTCCAAACATTATTCATTGGACTAGAAGACCATTCTAATGAAGTTCAAATCCAATATATACCTGAGGTGACTAGACTTTAGTAATGCTAACTCTCAACAATCTCTTAGAATGAATAGTGATGTCTACCTTAGAAGATGGCATCATTTCCTTTTCAGGCTACACAGCTTCAGATTAACCAGCCCCCAATGCCAGGGATGAAAAGACAAAAGTGAGACCTTCCCTCAGGAATGTGTAGGAGGATACAGAACACATGGCCAGGGAAGGCATGTCGGGTCCACAAAGTCACAGAGATGGTAAGAGTAGCCATGGGACAGTGGCTTGCCTTGCCCTTTTGAATAGTGATGGGAATATAAATTGGTTATTTTCTGAACAAGAGATAAGAATCAGGATAGGAGGATACATGGGTATGGGAGAAGCTGCTTCCTGCCTCTATTTCCTCATCTGTAAAATGAGCATAATATTAGCCTTTACCACTGAAAGTGGTTATGAGGCTCAAATGAGATAATATTTATAAAGCACTATGTAAATATTAATTATTATTAGGATTCAGCATGGGCAATATAGAGGCAGCTCTCTGAATCAATGCTGTATCTTTGCTGAGTATTCTTTCTCTATTATGGCTATCAGTGAATAAGACAATTGGTGGAGAATTATCAGTAGATAATACAATTAGATGGACAATGGGTGTCTGATTTTGTTGCAGACTCAAACTGGTCTGCAAGTTCAGATATTATTCTATATCTAGAGACAGAGACAACTTAGATGAAAATGGTATATTAAACGATATTTGTTTTGGATGCTTCCTAGCTCCCTTTGCCTCCACCTTGTTGTTTAGTCTTGCATCCTGCCCCCAGAGGAAGGACTATCTTATTCTTGCCTGGCTGTCACCAAATTCCTGCTAGAGATTGGTTAATGTGAGAAGGGCCAGACACAAATATTTTCCTTTGAAACCAATGTTTTCATCTTAATGAAGTCTGAAGATGTTAGTCTTGCCAAGAAGATGTAATTAAAATAACGTCTCATTTTATACTGTACGTTCTAGGTAGTACTGGCATAATCTCTCCCATTTTACAGATGAGGAATGACTTTCCAAGGGGCAGTCAAACAGGGACAAGAATCTTAGTCTTCCTTTTTCTTTCACTTCAAGCTTTGCTTATTTCTAGTTACAAGCTTTAAATGACCATCAAGTGCCTGAGTCTCAGTTCAGCGTGGACTTGCTGACTCAAGGTTCAAAGCTGTTTTTTTCTCCAGACCACAATGTTTCTCATGATATTTGTAATTTAATAAGGGATTCCAATCTTTATGGATGTCTTTTGTTTTTCCGTCTTTCAGTAATTTCTTAATGCCCTCCCATGACCAATAGACAAAGAACCAAGTAATGAATTATTGTTATTATTGTTCATTTGTGTCTGACTCTTTATGACTTTGTATGAGCTTTTCTTGGCAGGGATACTGGAATCATTTGCCATTTCTTCTCCAAGAAATACTGAATATTTAAGCAGAATCAACCAGCCACCAGCCCATGTTGTATATGCAATGTCTGGAGGGAGGTGTGTTTCATCATTCACTTCCTAGTGTCTCCTTTTTAAACCCTTATTTTCTCTCCTGGTTCCAACTCCAAGACAGAAAGGAAAAGGTGAGGCAATCGGGGATATGTGACTTAACCATAGTCATCCAGCTAGAAAGTGCCTGAGGTAAAATTTGAACTCAGATCTTTCCAACTTCAAGCGTGGAGCTTGATCCACTGGACCTCTTTCAAATTTTAGTTTAAGTTTCTTCTTCTACATAAGAGCTTTTCCAATAATCCTCTGTGTCCCAACTGGTTGTTGTGAGGATTAAATGACATATTATTTGTTTTTTTCCATTTAATATTTACTTATTTATTTATTTTTAAACATATGACATATTATTTGTAAAGTGCTTGGCACAGTGCCTGGAACACATTAGTCATTTAATAAATGCTTATTTGCTTTCCATTGTTTTGTATAAACTTGTATATATATGTACGTGTTATCTCCTCTGATAGAATGTAAACTCCTTTGGGGAAGGCACTATTTTTTTTTTGTCTTTGTTTCCTTAGCACCTAGCATGGTGCCTGGCATGCAGTAGTAATTGAATAAATGTTTATTCCTCAAATCTGGCTTCAGACACATCCTAGATGTGTGACCCTGGGCAAGTCACTTAACCCTCATTGCCTAGTTCTTATTGCTCTTCTACCTTGGAACCAATACATAGTATTGATACTAAGACAGAAGTTAAGTGTTAAAAAAAATGACTTTCTAGCTGTGTGACCCTGGGCAAGTCACTTAACCTCTATTGCTTAGCCCTTACTACTCTTCTGCCTTGGACGTGATACATAAAGAAAATAAGGGTTAAAAAGGAAAAGGAAAAGAAACAAATACTTATTCCTTTTTCCTTATTTTGTAAAACCATATATTTTGTATAACCATATATGTGTGATTATACAAAATAGAATTATACAAATATAAAGATTATACAAATATAAAATATGGTTACACAAAATACTATATATATATATATATATACATATATATATATATATATATGTTATTTCCTCTGATAAAATGTAAAAATGTAAGCTCCTTGAGGGCCAGAACTAGTTTAATCTTTGTATTTCCATCACCTAGCAAAGTGCCTGCACATAGAAGGTGCTTAATAAATGTTTGTTGACTATTTGATTGATTGGTCATCTAGGGTCTGGGATAAACTCCTGGAGAATGGGGATTGCCTCATTCTTTGTAGCCCCAGAATCTGGCACACTGCCCAGCACCCAGAAGGTGCTTAATAAATGCTTGCCCACTAGTCACTGAGCTGAACCTGAATTCACCTGCCTTTTAGTTCTGTTTTAGGTTACATTATTGTGGTCATTATATTATTCTCTTGGCTCTGCTCTCTTTGCCCTTTATTAGTTCACACGAGTGTCCCCCAGTTGCTCCAAATTCTTCATTTTTGTTTGTTTCTTGCATGAAATAATGCTTTATTACATGACTATCCCCCAGTCTGTTTTGCCCTTCCTCAATCCATGGGCACTGGACAGACAGCAAAGTTTCCCATTTCTGGTCTCCACAAGAAAGTACTGTTAATAGAAAAGTCTTGAAGAATTAAAATAAACAAACCTGGGGGCTAAAGAAGGGTTAATATCCAACAATGACATTCAGAGACAACGTCAAGCAAGGGGAGAGCCATTTGGGGGCAGAGATGCTTGAATGGGGACTCCTAAATCACGCCAATTACTTATTTCCTTCTCCTCGTTTTGTACAAACTTACGTACACGCCTCCGTTCTTTCTCCTCTGATAAAAATGTAAGCGGGTCCTAACATTAGGACTCCGAAGGCCAGCTCAGTTTAGAGAAATCAGGAAACGAGAAGGCTCCCCTTCAGGCTTAGTTTTATCCCCAAAAAAGGTCAGATTTGAAACTTTTGGCCAGGAAATGTTATGGTTCTCTGTGTCAACCTCCCCACCTTCAGCCACTGCCCTCGAGGGTAAATATGGAATTGCTCACGTTGGCTGTTCTCTGAGAATTTGCCTGGATGAGGGTCAGTGCCCGACAAGGCTCTGAGTCTTGTGGACTTGACCACATTTGGCTCTCCATGTCTTCTTCTCCAGGGCTCCAAGAATAAAGAATTCTGAGAATAAATACAGTTATCGTACAGTTATTGTAAAACCTGAACAACAAATTTTCCAGATAACTGTACTTGGAGGTTCAAAGGATAGTGAACTGGTGTCCAAGGGTGCATTGTTTATTTATTTGTTTGTTTATTTAGTTGATCCATTAATTGATTAATTAGTTATTCTGAGAGCCCTGGAGAAGAAGATATTGAGAGCCAAACGTGGTCAAGCCCACAAGACTCAGAGCCTTGTAAGGCTCTCATCCAGGTAAATTCTCAGAGAATTAATTAACCCTTTGTGCCTCAGTTTCCTCCTCTGTTCAATGAGCTGGAAATGGTATAGCCCTGCAGTGTCTCTGCCAAGAAAACCCCAAACTGGAGTCATGAAGAATCAGACACCACTGAAAAATGGCTGAACAGCAACAAAGGGAAGACACTAGCATGACTGGGGATTGGGAAAGGCTTCCTGTAGAAGGTGAGATTTTAGATGAGAATTGAAGGAAGCCAGGGAAGCTTGGAGACAGAGATGAAGGGGAATAATCCAGGCATGGGGAACAGCCAGAGAAAATGCCTGGAACTGGGAGATGTAGCATCGTATGTGAGAAATAGCAAGGAGGCTGGTGCCACTAGATCACACAATTAGAATTATTATATTATTTATATATTTTATTTTTATATTATATATGTTATTAATATATAATTAAATAGAATAATATGTTATATATAATTAATAATAATATTAATAATAGAATTCATGTATTAGAAGCCAGGAAGTGTAGACTAGGGATAGGTTATGAAAGGTTTTAAAAAGATTTTATATTTGTTCTTTGAGGTAATAAGAAACCATTATTAGGGTTTATTGAATTGGGGGGGGGGCTGACCTAGTTAGTCCATCCCTTTAGGAAGTGCATGACTTTGGAGAAATGGTCCCCAGGGGTCTTAGTTTCCCCATTTGTGAAATGGGTGAGTTAAATGAGAATGATCTCTGAAGTCTCTCCCTTCTCTAAACCTCTGATTCTAGGACTAGCTCCTAACTGCCTTGGTGAGAGGGAACAGGGGGTGTGTTCTTCTCCTACAGCCTTTTTCCTTCTTGTGTGGTCCTGGGCAGGCTCCCCCTGGCTTGGGAAATCACCAGCTCTCTACGAATTAGATGCTTTATGGTCAGTCACACCAGGAGATGGGCAGATTGGGTTGGAAGACAAAGAGGAAATTGATGACATTTCAAAATCGAGTGTAATGAATGGGATGGATTTCTACAAGAAGCCTTTCCCAATTTAATTTAATTCTAGTATTTTCCAATTATCCTATACATAGCTCATGTGTACAGAGTTGTTTGAATATTGTCTTCCCCATTAGACCATGAACTTCTTGAGAGCAGGGACTAGCTTTTAGCTTTCTTCATAGCTCCAACACTTAGCAGTTTTCTGGAACAAGATGGGCATTTTTTTAAACCTTATCTTCTATCTTAGAATCAATACTAGGTATGAGTTCCAAGACAGAAAAGTGATAAGAGCTAGGCAGTGGGGTCAGGGGACTTGTCCAAGGTCACACAGCTAGGAGATGTCAAAACACTCCAGTGTCTGTGCCAAGAAGACCTCCAGTATGGAGCCCTGCAGAGTCAGACACACCTGAACAACAACAGCAATAAAATGTGAGTTTATTTCTGAATTCTCATGCTCAATATGAGGTTGATTTGAGACTGACTGACTTGCTTTGTGGAGTCCTCTAGTTAGTAAGTAGCATAGGATTTGAGCCCGGGGCTCCTGGGGCCAAGTCTAGTAATTTTTCTATGCACCAAATTAAAAAAAAAAATTGACTTGGGGCAGTGGGGTGGAGGTGGGAAGGAGCAGATCAGCCCTGCGGTTTCACGTGTAGGTGCGGATTGGCAATGGATCTGTAACACACAGAGTTAGGGGCTTATCTCAGCACCAGAAGGCTAAGTCAAGCCGACAAGCATTTACTCAGTCCTTACTAAGGGTCAGGCACTGTGCAAAGAATAGGGGATACAAAAAAAAAAAGGGCAAAAGACAGGCGTTGTGAATACTTCTGACCACTAGGTGTCAAAAAAGTGCTGAACTTTGGATTCCAGATACCCTGAGTACACATCCTATCTCAGTCATTTAATAGTGGTGTAATGGTTTGGCCATATCACCTAACTTCTCAAACCTCCAGTCTCTTTCTTTTGTGTTTTGTTTTTTTATTTTAATTTATTTTTTATTTTTGAAAAATTTATTTAGTTAATTTAGAATACTATTCCTTGGTTACAAGAATCATATTCTTTCCCTCCCTCCCCTCTCCTACCCCTTCCTGTAGCCAATGGGCAATTCCACTGGGTTTTACATGTGTCCTATTTCCATGCTGTTGATGTTTGCACTAGGATGATCATTCAGAGTCTACATCCCCAATCATATACCCTCGACCCATGTATTCAAGCAGGTGTTTTTCTTCTGTGTTTCTACTCCCATAGTTCTTCCTCTGGATGCTGATAGTGTTCTTTCTTGTAAATCCCTCTGTGTTGTTCAGGATCACTGCATTGCCACTGATGGAGAAGTCCATTACGATCGTGCCACAGTGTATCAGTCTTTGTGTACAATGTTCTCCTGATTCTGCTCCTCTTACTCTGCATCAATTCCTGAAGGTTGTTCCAGTCTCCATGGAATTCCTCCACTTTATTATTCCTTTGAGCACAATAGTATTCCATCACCAACATATACCACAATTTGTTCAGCCATTCCCCAATTGAAGGGCATCCCCTCATTTTCCAATTTTTTATCACCACAAAGAGCGCAGCTATGAATATTCTTGTACAGGTCTTTTTCCTTATTATTTCTTTGGAAACCTCCAATTTCTTATTAGTAGGATGGGTTAATACTAGTAGCTACCTCCCAGACCTTTTGTAAAGATTAAATATCATAATATATGTCTATCACTTTGGAAATCTGAAAATGATATACACATTATTAATATTAGTTTAGGGAACTCCTGGTGAGGAATTTCCATTTGCCAATGCAGATCAGGTACTATTCTGTCTAATATAGAAGTATCTGGTTCATTGAGATTGTCCAAAGCTATTAGGTCATGAAATCACACAGGACAAAGAGAATTGAAAGGGATGTCAGAAGAGAGTTAGTCCAACTCTCCCATTTTACAGATGAGGAAACTGAGTTCTAGGGGAACAAAGTGACCACCCTAATATCAGAGGACCAAAGATATTGAACTAGAAGGGGCTTCAAATATTATTTAGTCTAAACCTCTCCTTTTGTGGAAGAAGAAAACCAAATGTTTGAATGACTTGCCCAAGTTCACACAGACACTAAGTATTAGAAGTAGTATTTGAATGGAGGGCTTCATGATTTCTTTATCCACTGAGTTGTGTCTCCTCTCCTATTATTATTTGTCTGGCATTAATGTAGAGGATGGGATCAGGAAAGAAGGAAGGACCCGATCAGGTTTACTGAAGCTAAAGGATGAGGGTTTTGCTCATATTTCCCTTTGTAAGAATGGAAGATGCTCACTGACTCTTCCTTTAGGAATTTTACCAAATCTTGATGGGGTATAAATAGGGTGGAATTAAGATTATTCTTGATCTCAGAAGGGGCTTATAATGGGGGAGCAGATAGGAGAGAATCAGTGAACTACAGCTGAGGGATTGGGAAGAAAGGAAAGTGATAAGCAGAGTGAAACACAGAGAAAAAGTAGACTTGGGTCCTGGGTGGATAAAACTTGGGTATTAGGTCTGTCTTTCTGGGAAGCTCTGGCCCCAGAGATAGGGGTATATTAAAAGACCTCTGAGGACCCTTCCAACTCTAAATCTATGTTCTTTGTGTCCTATTAGCTAATAATAAAACTGACATGCTTGGTAAGGATCTTGGAAAGAACACTAGCCATGGTGTCAGAGGGGCTGAACTCAAATACTATATCTATACTTACTGCCTACATAAACTTGACCATCTGCAGCAGAGATGGCTTCTTCAGGGGAAGGCAGTGAGGATTCCTGAGCCATGTCTTCTGGGGAGAAAGGGCACAATCATGAAGTCCTTTGTGGCAGCTCAAACTACCTTGTGTCTCATGACCAAGAGTTACTTAGAGCAGCTCATCTCTAGGTTAGCTATAGGGTGATGACTATTTCAGCCACAGCAGTTTTCTTTCTTTCTTTCTTTCTTTCTTTCTTTCTTTCTTTCTTTCTTTCTTTCTTTCTTTCTTTCTTTCTTTCTTTCTTTCTTTCTTTCTTCTTTCTTTCTTTCTTTCTTTCTTTCTTTCTTTCTTTTCTTTCTTTCTTTCTTTCTTTCTTTCTTTCTTTCTTTTCTTTCTCTCTTTCTCTCTTTCTCTCTTTCCTCTTTTCTCTCTTTCTCTCTTTCTCTCTTTCTCTCTTTCTCTCTTTCTCTCTTTCTCCTCTTTCTCTCTTTCTCTTTTCTCTCTTTCTCTCTTTCTCTCGTTCTCTCTTTCTCTCTTTCTCTCTTCTCTCTCTCTTTCTCTCTTTCTCTTTCTCTCTTTCTCTCTTTCTCTCTTTCTCTCTTTCTCTCTCTCTCTTTCTTTCTTTCTTTCTCTCTCTTCTCTCTCTTTCTTTCTTTCTCTCTCTCTCTCCCCCTCCCTCCCTCCCTCTCTCTCTCTCTCTCTTTCTTTCTCTCTCTTTCTCTTTCTTTTTCCCTCTCTTTCTTTTTCTTTCTCTTTTTCTCTCGCTCTCTCTCTTTTCTCTCTCTTTTCTCTCTTTCTTCTCTCTCTTTCTCTTTTTCTTTCTCTCTCTCTCTTTCTCTCCTTCCTTTCCTTCCTTCCTTCCTTCCTTCCTTCCTTCCTTCCTTCCTTCCTTCCTTCCTTCCTTCCTTCTTCCTTCCTTCCTTCCTTCCTTCCTTTCTTTCTTTCTTTCTTTCTTTCTTTCTTTCTTTCTTTCTTTCTTCTTTCTTTCTTTCTTTCTTTCTTTCTTCTTTCTTTCTTTCTTTCTTTCTTTCTTTCTTTCTTTCTTTCTTTCTTTCTCTCTTTCCTCTCTTTCTCTCTTCTCTCTTCTCTTTCTCTCTCTCTCTCTCTCTCTCTCCTCTCTCTCTCTCTCTCTCTCTCTCTCTCTCTCTCTCTCTCTCTCTCTCTTCCTTCCTCTGTTCCCTTACTTTCTGTCTTAGAATTAATACTAAGTATTGGCTCTAAGGCAGAAGAGGTTAAGTGTGTGACATTGAGGTCAAGTGACTTGTCTAGGGTCACACAGGTAGGAAGTATCTGAGACCAGATTTGAACCACTCCCATTTCTAGGTCTGGCTCTCCATCTACTATGCTGCCTGGTTGCCCCCTGCCTCCCAAATTCTAAAGGTAATCTATGTTGGTGGAAGGAGTACCCACACTGGGGAATCATCAACAGCATCTTGGTTATAAGAATTATACCTTGCATTTATGCA